>NW_004443955.1:765369-826625 GCF_000243295.1 Trichechus manatus latirostris | reverse complement strand
GTAATCGACGTCACAGAATTATACATGTAGAAATTTTGAAATGGTGTATCTTTGGCTATGTATATTTTCACCAAAATAAAAAAAGGTCCTCCATGCTGAGAAGGGAGCATGTTTACATGTCGTGGGGTTGTTAACCAACGTCATAAAACAATATGTGTACTGACTGTTTAATGAGAAACTATTTGTAAACCTTCACCTAAAGTACAATGAGAAAAAATTAAAGAAAAAAAAGTACACAGGTATAAATCTAACAAGGCATGTATATGATGTGTATTCTATAAACTACAAAACACAGCTGCTAAAAGAAATAAATGAAAATCTGTAGAGAGGCATACCATGTTCATGGATTGGAAGATGAACAACACAGTACAAACTGACATACAGATTTAACATAATTTCTATCAAAACTGTAGCAAGAATTTTTGCAGATACAAACAAGATTATTCTAAAGATTTGTATGTAAAGACAAATGAACTATAATAGCTAATATAATTTTTAAATAAAAAATAAGTAACGTCTACCCAATTTCAAAAATTATCAGAAAGCTAGAGTAATCAAGACTGTGTGGTACTGGCAGAAGGACAGACACATAAATCAGTGGAAGGGAACTAAGTCACACAAACATGCCCAATTAATTTCTAACAAAATCCACAAAAGCAATTTAATGGAGGGGGATAGCCTTTTCAACAAATACTGCTTTGTCAATTGGACATCCATAGTAAAAAAAAAAAAAAAAGAACCTCAACCTAATTCTCACAGTTTATACAAAGAGAAACACAACTTAAGTGTAAAACACAAAACTATAAAAACTTTTAGGGAAAACTTTAGGATGTGGCTCTAGAGAAAGATTTCTTAGAGTGGACAACAAAAGGACAACCCATAAAAAAAAAATGATAAATTAGACTTAATCAAAATTGAAAACTTCTACTTTGTTAACAACCTTGTTAATAGGATGAAAAGACAAGTCACAGACTGGAAGAATATAATTGTAAACCTCATAGTCAACAGAGCACTATTATCTAAAATTTATGAAGAACTCCCTAAACTTAACAGTAAAAAAAAAACTATCAGATTAGAAAGTGGGCAAAGACATGAAAAGATGTTTAAGGTAATTAGCCATTTTTGTTGTCGTTAGGTGTTGTCAAGTCAATTTTCTACTCTTAGCAACCCCATGTGACAGAGCAGAACTGCCCCATAGGGTTTTCTTGGTTGTAATCTTTATGGAAACTGGATCTTTCAAACATTGCTAGTTAGAACAGAAAGTGGTGCAGCCACTCTGGAAAACGGTTTGGCAATTTTTCATCAAACTAAACATGTACTTGCCATATGACCCAGCAATCACTCTTCGACATTTATTCCAGAGAAATAAAAACCTATATTCACACAAAACCCTGTACATGAATTTTGACAGCAGGTTCATTTGTAATAGTCAAAAACTAAAAATAACCCAGATGTCCTTCAATGGGTTAATGGTTATATCATGGGATACTATTCCCTAATAAAAAGGAATAAACCATTGATACATGCAACTACTTGGATGAATCTCTAGACACTTCTGTTGAATTTTGAAAAAAGACAATCTGAACAGGTTATACACATAATGTGACATGAAAAGAGATATAAGAAGACTAATATGGAACTACTGAGTAATAAAAACTGGAAAGGAGAAGACTGAAGTCAGGCTTCATCTTAATCTACCCCAGAAAAAGAAACAGCACAGGGAGGTTAAGTAACTGGCTCTATTTTGTACAGCAGTTAACTGATGAAGCCAGAAGACCACATTTCAGTTATTTATAAAAGCAGATTGCGCCTAGAGACTAAAGGTCACCTCGTCGGGGGGGGGGGGAGAAAAAGATATTTGTATTAGAATAAAGAAAGATAAAGCCTCTTAAAAATAAATCAACTGTATTTATATATACTAACAAAAGACAACTGAATATCTTTACAGAGTAACAAGGAACAACTGAAATTTAAAAAATACCATTTACCATATTATCAACAATATTAAATTCTGACAAAAGATGTGCAAGACCAGTACACTGAAAACTTGAAAACACTGCTGAGAGAAATTAAAGATCTAAATAAATGGAGACAAATACTGTGTTCATGGGTTGCAAGATTCAATATTGTTAGGATGTCAATTCTCTCCAAATTGGCCTTTAGATTCAATGCAATCCTGATCAAAATCACCCGCTGTCATGGACTGAACTGTGTCCTCCAAAATATGTGTCAACTTGGTTAGGCCATGATTCCCAGTACTGTGTAGTTGTCCTCCATTTTGTGACTGTAATTTTATGTTAAAGAGGATTAGGGTGGGATTGTAACACAGCCCTTACTAAAGTCATATCCCTGATCCAATATAAAGGGAGTTTCCCTGGGGTATGGCCTGCGCCACCTTTTAGCTTACAAGAAATAAAAGGAAAGGGAAGCAAGCAAAGAGTGGGGATCTCATACCACCAAGAAAGCAGTGTCAGGAGCACAGCAAGTCCTTTAGATCCAGGGTTCCTGCACAGAGAAGCTTCTAGTCCAGAGGAAGATGGATGACAAGGGCCTTCTTCCACAGTCGACAGAGAGACAAAGCATTCCCCTGGAGCTGATGTCCTGAATTTCGACTTCTAGCTTACTAGACTGTGAGAGAGTAATTTCTCTTTGTGAAAACCATCCACTTGTGGAATTTCTGTTAAAGCAGCACAAATGACCAAGACAGAATTTGGTACTGGGAGTGGGGTGCTGCTCTAACAGATACCTAAAACGTGGAAGTGTTTTTGAAACTGAGAATCGGCAGCAGCAGAACCAGGAGACCAGCATGAGATGGTGCTGGAGCCCACCCACAGAGCGAGAGAGATGACTGCCTTTGCGCAAGTGGCTTCCTGGCAGAGTAGGGTGCCTCTGGGCACTTATTGGTAGAGCTAGGCTTGCCAACCCACTGAGCAAGAGAGCTGAGTGCCTTCTGGCTGAAGTTTACTGGCAGAGTGGGGTGCCTCCAGGCACTTATCAGTGGAGCTACAGAGCTTTGGAACATTTGCCCCAGGAGGGCAGAAGCGGGTGTGAGGCCTGAGGGGCTGAGAGACCAAGGAACCAGGAAGCAGAAGCTGAAGAGACAAGGAACACAGAAATCAGAGCTGCCTCAGTCTCAAAAGGTATGGCCTCAATCTCTGGAGTTTCAAAGGGTGTAGCCATGGCCTCTGGTGTTCTAAGCACGGAGTCTCCACTCATATAGACTAGGAGAATGGGGCCACCTAAAGCCAAGACAGCAGAGCTGCTGTTCCACTGGGCCTGGAAGGTGGAGCTGAAGCCCAGGGCCGAGGGGCCTCCACACTCAGAATCCAGAGTTTGGCCAATACCTAGAGTCTGAAGGACAAGGCTGTTGTGTGAATGGTCTCAGAAAACAGAGGATTATTTTTAAGCCTTGAGGGCTAATGTAACGTGTTCTGCCGACTTGATTGGTGCCTGTTAAGCTTTCTTTCCCTCCAACTTCTCCCATTTGTAATGGAAATGTCTAGCTGGTGACTACCTGTTCCACCATTGTACTTTGGAAGCAAATAAATTGTATTCTAGATTTCACACATAAAGAGGAATTTTGGATTCTGGACTTGGAGTTGATTTAAGACTTTTCCTATGATATGATGGGGTGAATATATCTTACATGTAGCAAGGACATGAACTTTTGGGGGCCAAAGGGTAGAATATCATGGATTGAATTGTGTCCCCCCAAAATACGTGTCATCTTGGTTAGGCCATCATTCCCAGTAGTGTGTGGTTGTTCCCCATTTCGTGATTGTAATTTTATGTTAAAGATGATTAGGGGATTGTAACAGCCTTACTAAGATCACATCTCTGATCCAATGTAAAGGGAGTTTCCCTGGGGTGTGGCCTGCACCATCTTTTAGCTTACAAGAGATAAAAGGAAAGGGAAGTAAGCAGAGAGTGGGTATCTCATACCACCAAAAAAGCAGTGCCAGGGTTTCTCAACAGAGAAGCTCCTGGTCCAGGGGAAGATTGATAACAAGGACCTTCCTCCAGAGCCAAAAGAGAAAGCCTTCCCCTGGAGCTGATGCCCTGAATTTGGACTTGTAGCCTACTAGACTGTGAGAGAATAATTTCTCTTTGCTGAAACCATCCACCTGTGGTACTTCTGTTAATGCAGCACTAGATGACTAAGACACCTGCATACTACTTTATAAAAACTGACAACTTGATTCTAAAAATTTTATGGAAATGCAAAAGGAATAGCCAAAACATCTTTGAAAAAGAAGAACAAATCTAATGGACCATCCACCTGATCAGGCTTTTTATAAAGCGAAAGACAGTGTAGAACTGGCATCAAAATACATACATAAATCAATAAAACAGAATTGAGAGTCCAGAAATAGATCCACACATATACTGACAACTGATTTTGACAACAGTGCAAAGGCAATTCAATAGAGAAAGGACAATTTTTTTTAACAAATGCAGATGAAACAAATGGACATCCATATGCAAAAAATGAACTTTGATCCATACCTCACACCATAAACAAAATTTAACCAAAGACCAAGCAGAGACCTAAATATTGGACACTATAAAACTTCTAGAAGAGAATACAGGGAGAAAATCTATGCTCTTGAGTTAGGCAAAGATTTTTTTGGATATAACACCAGAGGGATAATCCATACAAGAAAAAAAAAATGGATAAACTGGACTTCATCAAAATTAAAACCCTTTGTTCTTTAAAATCCACCTGTGAAGAGAACAAAAAGATAAGCCACACTGAGGAAAAATATTTTCAAATTACATATCTGATAAAAGACCTGCATCCAGAATGTATAAAGAAATCTCAAAACAATAATAAGAAAACAACCTAATTTTAAAAATGGGACAAAGATGTGAACAAACACGCCCCCCCACCACAATAAAGATACGTGGATGGTAAATAAGCAAGACGCTTGACATCATTAGGCACTGTTGTTGTAGTTAGGTGCTGTGGAGTCGGCTCTGACTTATAGCAACCTTCTGTATAAAAGAACGAAACACTGTGCGATCCTGCACCATCCTCACAATCGTTGATGTTTGGGCCCAGTGCTGCGGCCACTGTTGTAATCCATCTCATTGAGGGTCTCTCTCTTTCTCACTGACCCTCTACTTCACCAAGCATGATGTTTTTCTCCAGCGATTGGTCCCTCCTAAAAAATTGGTCCCTACGTCCAAAGTAAGTGAAACAAAGTCTCACTATCCTTGGTTCTAATGGGCATTCTGGCTGCGCTTTTTCCAAGGCAGAATTGTTTCTTCTGTGGCAGCGTGTGGTATATTCAATATTCTCTACCAACACCACAATTTGAATGTGCCAATTCTTTTTTGGTCTTCCTTTTTCATTGTCCAGCTTTTGCATTTATGAGGCAATTGAAAATACAAAGGCTTGGGTGGGCACACCTTAGTCCTCAAAGTGACAATAACATTCAGCAAGCAAGGTTGTATCGTCTATGTATCTCAGGCTGTTAATGAGTCTTCCTCCAATCCTAATGCCACATTCTTCTTCATACAGCCCTCATATTATTTGTTCAGCATGTAGACTGAATAAGCAGGGTGAAAGAATACAATCCTGTTGCACACCTTTTCCAATTTTAAACCAGACAGTAACACCTTGTTCTGTTTGAGCAACTGCCTCTTGATCCATGTACAGGTTCCACATGAGCACAATTACCATATTTTTACACAAATAATGTGCGCCAGTACAAAAAAATTTAGCATAGTGCTCGTATGAAAATACTTCATAGGGGGACGGAGCAGTTGGCAAACAAACATAGAAGGCGTGCGTTATCTGTGTAGGAATATGGGTAAATGTCCTGGAAATCCTATTCTTTGTAATTTTATCTACAACTTGGTATGAACCACACAGTCGAATGTGTTCATGTAGTCAATAAAACACAGGTAAACATCCTTCTGGTATTCTCTGCCTTCGGCGAAGATCCAGCTGACATCAGCAATGATATCCCTCGTTCGACATCCTCTTCTGAATCCAGCTTGAACTTCTGGGCAGTTGTCTGTCAATGTATGGCTTCAGCTATTTTTGAATTATCTTCATCAAAATTTTGCTAGCACAAGATATTAATGATATCGTTCAATAATTTCTGTATTTTCTTTGATTGTCTTTCTTTGCAATGGGCACAAATATGGATCTTTTCCAATTAGGTGGCCAGGTAGCTATCTTCCAAATTTCTTGACACAGGTGAGTAAGCACTTCCAGAGTTGCATCATTAGTCATTAGGGAAATGCAAATTGCCACTACACATACACGAGAATGGCTAAAATTAAAAAGACTGACCATACCAAGTATTGTCAAAAATGTAGAACTCTGAGAGGGGCATTCACTAACTAGAAAGTAGACAAGAATTATCTTAGGTGAAGGGAAGAACAACACACACTACAGGGGAAGTCAGCATAACTGGACTAAACCAAAGCTAAGAAGTTGCCTGAATACAATCAAACGCTTCAAGGGACACAGTAGCAGGGGCAGGAGTCTAGGGACCATGCTTTCAGAGGACATCTAGGTCAACTGGCATAACAAAGTTTTTTAAGAAAATGTTCTGCATCCCACTTTGGTGAGTGGCATCTGGGGTCTTAAAAGGTTGCCAGCGGCCATCTCAGACACATCAATTGGTCCCAACCCACTTGGAGTAAAGAAGAATGAAGAACACCATGGACACAAGGAAAGGATTAGCCCAAGAGACAGAAAGGGCCACATAAACCAGAGACTTCATCAGCCTGAGACCAGAAAAACCAGATGCTGCCCGGCTACCACAATGACCGCCCTGACAGGGAACACAACAGAGAGTCCCTGACAGAGCAGGAGAAAAGTGGTGTGCAGAACTCAAATTCTAGTAAAAAGATCAGACTTGATGGTTTGATTGAGACTGGAGGGACACTGGAAGACATGGCCCCTGGAATCTCTGTTAGCCCCAAACTAAAACCATTCCCGAAGCCAACTCTTCAGACAAAGATTGGACTGGACTATGGGACATAAAATGATACTCGTGAAGAGTGTGCTTTTTAGCTCAAGTAAATACATGAGATTACATGAGCAGTTCTCATCCAGAGGCGAGATGAGAAGGCAGAGAGGGTCAGGACCTGGTTGAACGGACACGGGAAATCTGCGGTGGAAAGGAGGGGTGTGCTGTCACAGTACAGGGAGAACAAGTAGGATCACAAAACAATGTATGTATAAATTTTTATATGAGAGACTAACTTGAATTGTAAACTTTCACTTAAAGAACAACAATTAAAAAAAAAAGAATGAAATTTACAGCATCTACTTGATGGCATACAACAACAACAATCAAAATATATATCAAGATTTGTATACATTTATATATAGCAGTAACTGCTATTATGGACTCTAAAATTACTTATTGACCCTAAAATCAGGAGAACTAAAATCTGAAAATGAATTTAGAATAAGAAAAAATCTAGTAAACATTAAAAGAATGTAGAACTCTGGAACTCTCATCCACTGCTAGTGGTTCCCACTTTGCAAGACAGTTTTAAGAGTATTTTAAGAAGTTGAACATCTAACTGTTCCACTCTGATTCCACCCAAGAAAAATACAAGTTAATGTCCATACAAAGACATAAATGTTCACAGCAATTGTGTTTTTATAGCCCCAAACTGGGAACAACCCAAATATCCATCAACAGGTGAACGAATACAGATATCAACTAACGTATAGCCATAAATGAAGTTCTATTCAACAATAAACAAGAATGAAGTATTGATACACACAACATGGATGAATCTCCAAATAATTATACTGACTGAAAAAAGTAAGATTCAAAAAAGAATATATACTGTATGATTACATTTATATAAAGTTCTAGAAAATGCAAAGGGATCTATAGTGACAGAGAGCATATCATTGGTTGGGGTTGGGGAGGAGGGGTTAACGAAGGAGGGGTTAATGAAGGAAAGGAAGGGTTATGGTTATGGTGATGCTCTCATGGTGAATACATATGTCAAAATAGACTGAAGTGTGCACTTTAAATACATACTTTATTGTATGCCACCTATACCTAAACAAAGATGTTAAAACATAAAAAGAAGCTATACAGTGTCTACACCTAACCAACAGTTAGTATTATGAAGAATCTTCTCTATTTTCATACATGAACAACCCTGCCAGAGTTAACCTGATCATAAAGAGAAGAATCAGGATCATATTTTCTTCTAAAATTTTCATTCAGCATGCATACAGCATATCAGAGTGCAATATAACTTTCCATGGAGAGTTAACAAAGGTAGCACTAATCCCTAATCTGCTGGTGTTATTAAACAGATACAACATTATAACGTAGGGAAGAAACTCACAAAATGCAAATCTGTGTTACCTAAATAAGAAGCACCTAAAGAGTCTCTTGCAGTTTGGAAGAGAACTGGCTCATGGACAGAGGGCGTTGCTACATCAACAGTTGTCCACGCCACGCTGTGGGATGACCCACAGGCCACACGCGTGATTTTCTGCCCTTCCAGTCCTTGTACAAGTGTGGGCTTTCTATTGACTGTGGTCGTGCCATTGCCCTGCTGTCCATGGTCATTGTCACCCCAAGCGTATACCTGTTGCAAAAAAAATTAGAATTTTTCAATCTTCCAGAACATTTTCAAATCTACTTCAAAATGCTTAAAGAACATACCCAGGCACCTGAAACAATTAGGCTGTTAAAGGCAAAGAGAAAACCACTTCGCAATCTTAGGAAAAGGCATCTGTGTACTAAAATTCTGAGGAAAATTTAACCATGGAAATGCCTGCCATGATTAAAAACGAGCATTTATTTAAAATCAATCCAGTTACTTCATGTACTCTGTCCTGTTATAGAAAACTAAGAAGGTCCTATCTTGAGCTAAGTGCAATAATTTATTTTTTCCTTTATTTTACAAAGAAAAATTATCAAAAACAATATGCTCATGTTTCTAGTAATTTGCTTCCTGGCATTACAGAATTATAATTCAGTTTTAAATTAATTTTGCTTAAAAAACAAAAACTAGTGTGCTAATTTTGTTGTCATAATGATTTAAAAATATATCTCATTTATGAGTCTGTCATGCCTGTCGAAGCAGAAGAATGAGTAAAACTTCTCAAGTACAACTCCTCACTAACCATTCACTAATATAAACTGTTGTTCAAACCTTACCAACAATAACAGTATTTTCACATTTCCATGTGGACTTCAGATTCAACTGCTTAGAGTGGGAAATTTCACTATCTCCTAACATACATCAATGCATTTTCTACCATATTCCCGCTGTGTTACCAACCTGTACTGCCAAGCGGCAAAAGAGACGCTAGTGAACAAGTGGTACAGTCCTCCCCCCTGGTTGCTCATACACCAAAGAGTGCCTTATTTCATCAAGAATGACCATCCCCAGTAGAGAAGCCCACACTGCCACAGGCAGCCACACCTTACCTGGCCCGCATCCGTGACAGCCAGGCAATGCAGAGCACCAACGGCCACGTGCACGATCTTCTTCCCCCTCAGGCCTTCTACCACCTGTGGCTTCCGCACATGGACGTCAGAGCCGTGACCCAGCCTGAAGTAATCCCCCTTACCCCTGCAAGGAGGTCAACAGTGTGAGTTTTAATATGTGTGACAGTTTGGGAACGCTACATAAGAAAACAATTGTTCTACAGCTTTTAAAGCAAGCTCAATGATAACATCACACACAGTACTCAAGGTCTTTGAAATTGTTATACAATCAAATATCATTAATTCAAGTTAATTCCTTAATTCTGCTAGCAAGATAATTCATATTATGTTTTAGGATATTCATGTTACTGTTATATGTATTCTTATAAAGGATTAAAAGCATGACAAACAACCTCAAATGCCTCTAAAAAGTCATATATGGTGTAATTCTGTCTAAAGTTGCCTCTATGTTACAATAGTCAAAGCCAGTATTTGTCATGCTGTCCAGGGTCAATGTTGCCTGTTCACTCCTTTAAACTTTAATAAGCTTTCACAAGAAACACACATAGATTTTCTTCAGGATCAAAGAAATCAGAAACTGGTTTTCCTCCCATTTTATCGCTAGACTTCTGGCATGGTAAGAGAGTGGAAGAAATCCTCTAAATAAACTTTATCCAAACAGGAAAGATGAGTGGCCTAAAATTTTTTTAGTGTTCTTTTGAAAATGACCCAGATATAATTGGAAACTTCTTCCTATAATATGGTCATTAACTCCAACTCAATATCTATATAAAGAGGCCAAAGATACCTGGCTGAATATGAAAACGCAAGGTTTGACAATCGGGGGGGTAGGGGTGGGGGTGGGGCCACCTGAGGGTGAGGCCGACAAACAAACCAGATGTTTCCTGCACGTCATGACCCCCACAACCACACACACATCTGGGATAATGGGGAATTTTACCTACCAGGTCCACACCACTCCGGACTTTGTAAGAGCCAAGGAAAACTGAGCACCACATTCAATCTGGCACACTCCCTGTCCATTCAGTCGTTCAATGTTCTGCGGAATGTTACAGCCTTCACTTCCTCCCCGGCCCAATTTTCCAAAGTCACCATCACCCCAGGAAAATACCAAACCTAGATTTAAAAAAATACATACTTCAGGCCAGTGCTTCATAACATTCCTGTCTACTCAGAAGCACAGAATTACAGTCAGTGCTCACCTTCGTCGGTCAAAGCCAGAGTCTGTGCATCTCTACTCCCACACGCAACCTGGATTACTCTGTGACCAAGAAGGACTTTCACCTACTCAATCACAAAGTTAAAAACAGAATCAAGCACAGGCACTGAGAAAGTAAGAGACATTTTTTCTACAGACTGAAACTAACAATGCACACGTCTTTAATGAACTTCCCTAGACTCAAAGCTTCTCTTCTCTTGAAATCACCAGATGGTAAAGTTTTCTGTAAGCAACAAAAATGTGTATAATCACCATTTTGGGCTTCAGCTGTGTGGTGTTATCCCCATGTCCCAACCGACCATACTCTCCGAGGCCCCAGGTGTACAGCTCCCCACTGGACGTGATGGCTGCGCTGTGAGAGCTCCCACAGGCGATGTCCCGGATGCGCTTCGTTTTCAGGGCTTCAATCAGCCTTGGCTTGTCACAGTTCCTAAGACAAAAGTAAATCGGCCTTTCCAAAACTAATCCATCCTTTTTAAAGGAAAAAAAAAAAAGGACAGCTACATTGATCCACACCTAGTCAAAACAGTATCTATAGATTAACTCAACTATGAAACCTTAATACAGAACATGAAACCAAATCATATTCATTGAAATTAAATTTTTTAAGGATCCATTTACATAAATAATCTACCCTATTTGAATTTTCTGCAAAAGAACAATTAAAAATGCACTCGTTATCAGTAACAGCTTCTTATTAGCAAGTTAAGATTGAAGAAAATATTCTTACATTCTGCTGAAGTGTCCGAGTTTTCCATCGTCACCTTCGCCCCATGAAAACACTTTGCCATCGACAGTTAAAGCCATAGCGTGTCGACCACCTGCAACATTCACGTAGATAAGAGCTCCCAAAAGCTGGTCACAAAAACTTCACGGGATACTAATCACCTTGCCTGGCATGCAGTATGTACAGAATGAATAAGTGTTGAAAAAAGGAGTAAACAGAATCAAGATTCGTATTTTGAAAAGATTTCTGGGTGACATATACGCAAAATAAGCGAAGTTTATTAAATTACAAATTTCAACTCCTAGAAAGAATTTTACTTGCAAAGAAGTAAAATAATGCTGATTATTCATGGGATTCCGGTTATGTTAAATACATAAAAGATCAAAATTCAGATGGAAACAGTAAAAGTAAGTACATTGTGACTAGATAATGTATCAAACACAGTGACCAATTAAACTTTTGAGACATGCACCCTGACAGTGCGTTATTTAAGGAAAAGTGCCACCATCTGCAATTAAGGCACCTATCACTCTTTCCAAAAGACACCTGCTTACACTTCCCCCAGCATGGAGTACTCTCCCGGTACATTCCTCTCCCCACCTCAGGTCTTTACTAGCATGACCTCTCTTTATCCATCTGGGGCAGACAGGGCTCCCAGTCCACCCAACATCCACCCTCCCTCGTTTTTACCAACAGAACCCCCATATTACTAGGGTAACAATGTGCTTAGCGAGAAAACACACTTCTCTGTCTCCTGTGCCAACAGGGGATGGTGACTGAGAGGCCATTTATTAGAGTTAGGCTTCCACTAAAAGGTCCTTAGAGGGGCTGAATGGGCTGGAGGAAATACCATCTTGTGCTTGCCTCCTCCTCCTATGCCTGGAACTCAGATGTTTTGGCTAGAGCTGAGTGGTACCCACCTTTCAACAAAGATGGACAGAAAGAAGGATCCTAGGTCCTCAGGGACATGGCGCTGCCCTATAGCCCTGGACTCCTAACATTTACACAGGAGAAAGACAAACTCCCATCTTGCTTAAGCCACTGCTGTTTGGATTTTCTATTACATGGGGGCTAATCCTGATCCCACTCAGTACAGGCAGGAGCTGAGTTCTGTATCTAACTCAGCTCTGTTCCCCAGAGGCCCAGCACAGTGCTTACAAATAACACTCAATAAAGGTTTACAAAGTTGAAGGACTGTGGTTTTTTTTTTTAATCTTTTTCATCACTTGGGCTCACAGACACTTTTGGGAAAAACAGCACATATTTAAAAACAGAACTCTGCGATTGTGTAGACGCTATGAACCACGGACCCTTGAAGGGTGCACCTACACGCCTGAAATGACAACTGTTGGCCTCCAAAAAGCCTAGTTTAGTAATAAAAATTAAATTTTAGAACACCCAGAGATCTACAGTCTTCCATTTTTATTCCTACTACTTAAGAAAATCTTGAAAAAGAACTCAAGGACTGCTTAGGGAAGTTATTTCAGGAGCTCAGTTACCAGCAGAGTAGGAACTCTAGGCGTCCCCTTACACAGTACAGATGCTGGGCTTGTACCTGAGTGCACAGCCACCTTCTTCACCACATAGCTGCTGAGGGCCGTGATCTGCCGTGGGATGGGTACAGTCCCACTGGAGAGGCCCAGCCCTAGCCGCCCGTTGGTGGCTTCTCCACAGGCATAGACCTTCCCTTCCACAGTCACTGCAAGGAATGAGCAGAGGGAAAGGACTCACCTTCAGATCACAGCAACTATAATTTTCGGTGTTGAGCATAATTAAACATTTTTAAAATATTAAAGTAATCATACCTGCAAACAAGCTTTTAGAACCTCCAGCCACCTGTACTACATTCAAAGCAGACAGGGTCTCAGAGAATGAAGGAACCTTTATCTAGAACAGAATTTTTTTTTTTTTTAAAAGCAAAAGAAGGAAAAAGATAACTATTTCATTAACACCTTTAAAATTATAAGTAACCTTATTAGATGGATACAGTGAAACCTGTGAAAGAGTCGGAACTCAAAGGGATTGCCTTGTTTTTCTGGGTCTCGCAGGTTCCCCACCTTCAACAGGGCACCGTCTTAGCAGTTTTCTATTGCTTGGTTTAGTGGAAAATATTTTAATTTTCCTTCTCTGATAAGTTTCTGCCTTACACAAGTTCCAGCTTTTGCAGGAATTACTGTTAATTTGTATGGCTGTATTAACAAAAGGAGGTCTTATCTCTTAGAGGTACACACTAAAGTATTTAAGGATGAAATGATCTACTGAAATTTACTTTAAAATAAACCAGGAGGGAGGCAGCCATCTGTTAAGAACTGTAAAGGCTGATATCAGAGACATGAGGGCCCACAGTACTATTCTTTCTTTCTACTTGGGTACATTTGAAGATTTCCACAATAAAAGGCTAAAATAAGGATATAAATATCTGGCAAGCTATATTTTACTTCAAGTTATGCCCTGCTCATTATCTTTGATTCTGACATATCTAAGAAATTATATGCTTAAACTTCCCATTGTAAGTGGGTGTGATTTAATTTAAAATTTTTAAAGCCCTTGTCTAAGACACCCTTTATGATTGATTCTCTCTGTGTCAGAAATTATCAGTCGACAGTCACTACTACAGTCTAAGAGAGGACTCCAGCACACTGTGGAGTGTCAAATCTAACTCCTCCAAATTCAGCCCTTCATGTGAAAATTCCATCTACACCAGGGAGCAAGCGGGCTTCCAAAGACGGCCCCGAACCTGCAGAACAAGCCAGTCCCTCACTCACAAATGAGACATTTACCTGTACTCCACAAACGTAACTTAAGACTCTTCAAATAAAGATAAAAATTCACTGTATTGGGAGAGTTAACATAAACGAGTCCTAAATTTAGTTCTCAGTGTCTCAACAAGGCAGGCAAGTATTAAGGGAACTTATGACTGTGATATTCACAGAATACTAAAAGGAAGCAGAAACACTTATTGAAACTAAAATTTGGAGGAATTGGTTTCGTGGCTCCTCAGACAAGAGACACGGAATAATAAAAGGGACACTGAATTCAACTCTAGCTCAAATGCATCATTTCTTACATCTAGTCTTAAAAAAATCTGGTTTTTTTCTCTAAGCAACTTAAACTACTTCACAAATTAACCTTTCATCCAAGTACCTATGGAATTAAGGATGTCAAGCTGAATGACTACAAAAAGGATGTATGTGTACACATGCATACTTATGTCTCTGAGCTCACAAAGCATTCTCTCCCCACAGAGGTTATTTCACTGAGAAGTATCTCAGACACCTAGTGCCCAGTGGGCAGAAATCACATCTTGCTCATCTTTGTACCACTGTGGCATTCTACATAGTATTGTGTTTACGATAAGCAAAAATGTTTACTGTACTGAAGACAAAATAAATATATTTATAGTCTATACTTTTTTATCTATACACTTGTCAAATCGTCTTCAAAGTGTATTTTCTAGTTTATAAAACAGCAATCGTGCCACTATCTCTAAAGTGCACCATTTTCCAAGGACAGAGGCTTTCCCGAAACTGAATTTGATAGTATCTATTAGTTCATGCCAAGAATTACTTCAGAAAAATTCATTTTCAAAACAATATACAGAAGTTAAAACCATTATAAAAACATTAAAAGAGGTATTACTGCTGTTGCTGAATGTCTCCTGGACAAAGGCACAGCAAACACTGCCCCTGACAGAGGGGTGCACATGGCTGGAGGGGAAGGTACCTTAGAGCCTTTCAGTCCACCCAGCTGGTCCTTGTCGTTCAGCCCCCACACAAACACTTTGGTTCTTATCGTAGCCACCGACTCTAGCCCTGAAGTCTTCTTTCTCATAAGGCTAACCAAAGGAAAAAATAAAGACAGAGATATAGGTGAGCCTGCATAGCGGGGAAAAAAGGAAAGCAACCTCAAGCACTCAAGGCTCACTGGTCACTATCAAAACGCTTGTTTCAAGTTTTGATACAATAAAACTCCAAGTATGTACAAGTATTCCAGAGGGTCAAAATTTCAAAACTAGAATATTAGAATTTTATTTTAGCTTTTTGTTTACTCTGTGTGTGCATTTCTCTTTCTTCTTAAATATCAAGTCGAACATAACTGTCTTGATGACGTGTAAGAATACTCACCCATTTCCATGAATGAACAGCTACTATGGATGTAACTATAGAGAACACTCGTTAAACTGGGACTGGGACTGCAGCAATGTCTCTAAACCTAAACATCTGTTTGGTGACTTGTTTTGTGTCCGCCCCTCATCCCCAAAGAAAGAATAAAATGCATGCAGCCTAGTTACCTGTGAGGTACTGTAACATACAGACATGTCCTGAGGTGAAATGCTATTTTCTTACTTCACTCTCTGCCCTCCGCCTGTTCCCCATCTGCCTCCCTCCTTTTCCTCCCGGGAGTCCTGCTCTGTACCTGGAGAAGCCTCTGAAGCTTGCTCGTTCCATTTCCTCACCTGCCCATAGAGGGCTGGAAGACAACCAACAGTAAACAAAGCACTCCGATTCTTGATGAAACCAAGATAGAGTGTTCCATTTTCTTGGTTGTTAGTTTGATGCCAGGTGTTAATGAACTGCTTTCTGCGTTGGGGGTTTTAGGCTTTTTGTTTGATTTCTGTTGTTCTGCGTTTATTCTACCTTCAGAAGCTAGGATGAATGACTGAAGGCCTCAGAGACTAGGTTCTAGATAGATGAATTTTTTTAAAACATTGTTACATACTAATGAATATTTAAGGAATCAAAATTTTATGGTTTCAGTATAAAAATGTAGGGAAATTCTTAGTCATCTGATACCAGACACAGGAAAGCATGTACACTGTGATCACCTGCAATACTTTGTAACACATTTTTAATCAAAAATCTGTACAGGAGACCAGAAGTGATTCAAAATATTTAACAACTGGCATCATGCATGCATCCACCTGCAGTAACAGAGGACCCACTGTCAGTCTGGCCCACCCCGGCTGGACCACAGCCCTGCAGAGACTGCTCAGATCACTGAGTCACCCAAAGTGATCAGCCAGCTAATGACAGCTTTCAGGAAGCTTTCAGCACCTAAATTTTCTTTTGGTAATATATTCAATTATGTGAAAGTATGATCAATAAATAAAGTTCAAAACTTTTTTTTTTCCAAAATACAGTGCATGTATTAATTATATATTTGTCCAATTTACTTTAGTAGAGGCTGAATAAGAAAATGTTAATATTTAATCTTTTCTCTTGAAAATCCCAATGATTTCCTTATTTAAGTCAACTAGTATGTTCCTTATTTAATTAAATTTATGTACATAGATACAACTGGTTTGAAATGTAACATGAATACATATTCCATGTAAGACAGTGTCACACATAGTATTTTTTTTCAATTTCTATGCAAGGTTCCAAAATAAACAAGACAGAATTCAAAGACCAAGACCACAGAACCCTAGAATAACCTAATTTAGTACCGCAGTTGCTACACACTCATGACTAGGAGAATGTGCCTAATATTAGCATGGTGCAGAGCTCCTTTGTTTCAGAAAGAAAGACCACTTATGTCACACACCAGAAAGCACTAGTGCAAAGAGCACTTCCATCAACACTCCTACTCCAGCGACTACACTTGCCTCCTATGATGGCTGCAAGGACCTTGCTACCTAGCAACTGAACAGTATCTTTGGAATATTAAAAACATATCTATTTATTTTCTTTTTTTTTTTTAACTTCCCAATTTCACTGTTAGCAATTTACCCAAAGAAAATATAACTTTCATGAACACAATGATAGTCTATTTTGTTTGCTTCTGTAACTATAAACAGGGAGCTAGGACAGCACCTGCATACAACAAGTCCTCGATACACATCTTTTATACAAATACACAAATGTACACAGACATAGCCGGTATCTTTCTCCTCCCTTTGTATAGGGTGTTCCTTCTGCCAGAAACACTCTTTCCTGCCCACTTTACTCTGATAACTCTTACTCTTCCTGTAATTCTGGCTTTGGGGAGAAATTTTCCTTGTTCTCCCTGACAGATGGATGCCCCCGTTGGAGACTCTCGAGAGCACCACACCTTCTCCTTTGTGCCACTCACCACAGCTGTCATGTCACAGTTAAGTGTGTGACCATTTAATACCTGGCTCCTCCATTTAAACTGTAAACACCATAAGGTGAGCGATGGGTTTATTTTGTTTTATTTTGCTCATTCACCACAGTATTCCCAGTACAAAGAACAGGGCTTGACCTGAGGTAGGTGCTTGCTAGATATGAACTGAATGAGCAAATACAGTAGCAGTCACTGCCACGGTGCTTGCACAAAATAAGGAATCAAGAGAATAAACAACGAAACACCGCAATCCACAAAAAAATCACATCACAGAATATTTATTAATATGAGTAAGAGTGCATAATAAAGTACTATGTAAAAAAGGGTATAAAATATATACCACACCATACCATTTCCATAGGAAAATATATTTAGGGACAGGAAAAAAAAATAGAAGGATATATAACAAGATCTTAACAGTGATATTTCAGGTATAAAAATTAAACATTTTTATTTCCCTCTTTTAATTGTATATTTCTAGATTAAAAACAAACTCATTGCCATTGAGTGAATTTTTCTAAGTATGTTAATACATTAAACATTTTCCTAAAAATAGAAACTACTGTCATTATGAGCTACACTCTCATTAAATGTTTACTTGTGAAAGTGAGCGTTTGGGGATGTCAGTGTTAATAACCAATAACTCTCACCTCCCACTGCTGCCTTTATCATCTTCTTCCTCCTCGTTGTCTGAAGCTAAGAAAGGAACTGCAGCCAAGTCTTCCTCCTCTGCACGAATCCTTCCCAGTATGATAAGACCATGGATTTTACAATCTATTCCTGAGCTCCTGCACTGCTTGATAGCAATTTCAATATACCTGTGATACTAGACAGCAAGACAATGAGCCACAGATTTTTGGGAACAAACACATTAAATATTTTAACTAGAAAGCAGAATGCTTCAGATACATCCCATGGGATGTGGGGGAAATCAGACTACTTTTATTTAAGTTCTGGACATATCAAGTGAGCTAGGCAAAGTGAGTGCAGTTGTGTCTGAGTAGGGTTTGCTTGAAAATAAGTTCTTAATTCATCAAATGTGTCTATCCAAGGCATGGGACTCACACTGGTTTTCTTACTAAAATTAAAGAGTATGATAGCCATACTGAATGACTTCAAACCTGTGTCAGAGTTTTCTTAAACGAAGATGTATTAACTAATAAGCAAATGATTACATGCCAGGTAGTCACAGAGTCTTCATAATTTTTTAAACAAACAAAAAAAATATTTGAATATACACAAACGAGAGAAAACAGTATAAAGAACCCTGTGAATCCATCACCCAGTTCAACAATTACCAACATAAATGGCAAGCCTTGTTCATATACGGACAATCTCAAAGACATTCTAGGCATCACAAGTTTTTAAACATATCCACATTATTATTACTAGTTATAACAATAAATAGTTCCTTTTATCAACTAATATGCTACCAATGATCCAAGCACTCTGATTCCTTCCTAAATGTCTTTTACTGTCGGCTTGTTCAAATCAGAAAGCAAACAAGGTTCAGCTTCCCTCCATTATGCCTCTGCCATTCATTTGTTAAAGCTGGTTTATTTGTCCCGTGGAATGTCCCATGCCCAAGATTTGGCAGACTGCACCTCTGTCTTGTCATTTACAATTGCCCCTTATCCCCAATATTTCATGTGAATGAGCAGGAATGCAGCAAGAAGTACCCAACTTTTTATTGCCCTAACTGGACTTGATCAGGCCATCAGATCTGTCTGTGACTTCAAAGGAGATACAGGTGAACAAAACCATGAGAATGTAAATGACAAATTGAGAACACAAGGACTCTGTAGAAGAAATAATACCTTTTTTTTTTTCTTTTTTCTTTAGCAAAGAAAAAACACAAACCAACTGCAGAAGGATGTTTATGGGATAATTGGGAAACTTGAACACTGACTGGATGTTACATGATTTTAAAGAATAATCGTGGTACAAATGTTAACGCACTTAGCTGCTAACCAAAAGGCTGGAGTTCAAGTCCGCTCAGAGGCAACTCAGAGGAACCTACTTTTGGATTTTTTAGATCTAATTTAAAAAAATCAGCCACTGAAAACCCTATGGAGGACAGTTTTACTCTGACACACGAGTAGGGCTGACCTGACAGCGACTGGTTTTGTTGTTTTGGTTACGTGACAGTACCATTGTGGCTGTATTTTAAGTTCTTCTCTATTAGAAACGGATATGAAATATTTACTACTGGACTAGGGTTGTGTCGAGGACTTCCTTTTAAACACTCCAGGAAAAAAAATTAGGAGGAAAGTGCAGTGAGAGAGTGAAACACAACTTTCAAAAATGTTGATAAATGTTGAAGCTGGGTGACAAATTCATGGGGGTTTCATATACTATTCTATTTTTGGTTATTGTGGGAAATTCTCACAATAAATCATTATTATAGGAAGGGGAATGCTAAAGAGCCCAGCAGCGTCTCCAGAAAGGTAATATTCTAGTTCTTAACTCGGTTGAGGGGATGGAGGGCAGGTCAGGAGTTTGTCATTTACTCATAAGGCTGCATACTTTTCATACACATCATATACACTGTTTTGTATATATCAAATATTACAGAAAAAAATGGTTTCGAATTGAAAATTTTCTTGGATTAAGGTTACTACACCTTTTACGAATGATCGTCTTTGGAAGCAAAAACAAAAAAACCAAACCCATTGCCACAGGATTGATTCCAACTCATAGAAACCCTGTAAGACACAGTAGAACTGCCTCATGGGGTTTCCAAGGCTGTCATCTTTACAGAAGCGGACTGCCTCATCTTTCTGCCACGCACAGCGGCTGAACTTTCAGTTAGCAACCAAGCACTTAACCACTGAGCCACCAGGGCTCCTTTTAGAAGCAAAGCAGTTACTAATTTAATTAAAATTCAAATACATTCAGAAGTATGACGAACACATTCTATAAGCTGCACTGTTACCTAGCAGCAAGTTAACAGTAAAATTCATTAAAATTCAAGATTATGCTTTCCTCAGAAAAATGTATTACAGGCAGTCCCTGGGTTATGAAAGTTGGACTTACTCACAACCCGTATTTACGAACCAACCCTCGTAAAGCCTATTATATTAAAAATTCAAGGTACATACAATGGTTCATAATAACAAATGCGGGCTACTTTGAGAGGCACATCAGAACATTATAATTATTCTTACTTTATTGTCATGTTAAAGATGCTTTAGTGTATCCGGAAGTGTTTAATATTTTTTTATGCATAGAAAGGTCCGCTATATACTATTTACTAAGATAAACATTTGACTGACTGACTTTACATATGAACTGTTCTGACTTACATACAAATTAAACTTTAAGACAGATTTAGGAATGGAACTCAGTCAGAATCTGGGGTCTACTTGTATTATCTTTCACTTTTACATTTCTCCAACATATTAACACAATTGTTATTATTAATTAATAAATCGGCATGTCACAAAATAATTAAATGACATTCAACAATGAATGGTGAACTGCATTTAATAATTTAAAAATAAACTCCTTACTTACAATAAACTTTTTAGAGGAATAAAAATCAAGTACTGATATTTTTATCCTCTATTATGTACCAATGGAGCCCTGGTGGCGCTGTGGTAAAGAGCTTGGCTGCTAACCAAAAGGTCAGCAGTTGGAATCAACCAGCCACTCCTTGGAAACCCCATGGGGCAATTCTACTCTGCCCTATAGAGTTGCTATGAGTTGGAATCGACTTGATGGCAATGTGTTTTATCATGTACCAATTAAACTGGTTCTCACAAGACAACAGTATAGGTATTAGGTAAAACTGTCTTAATTTGTATTATTTTAAGTTTATTTAATTTATTAAAATAGTGCTGAACTACTGTGTAGAAAGACATACTAGAAGATTTCATAGACAGAGTTACACTGATCTTTAACATGTAGGTATTAACAGAAATCTCATTATTTCTCTCAGAAAAAACTGCAAGAGATATAATAAACTTGGACTCACTTTCAAAGTTACGGTATTACCAACCCAGACAAAGAAATAGTTCAGCACTCGACTGAACAGGTGTGATAAGAAAAAAAGCCATTTCACTGTCACACAGCAGGTCAGAAACTCATAGACACGGAACGAAAACGACATGTGGGAGCAGCTGTGCTGTGTGCAAACAGCAACCTGAAAGCCAGGACCTACTTCTGTCATTTACCCTGCACTTGTTAACAGACCATTAGGAGGAAATTTGTTTTCTTTCAAGCTGATAAGTTGTGAATACAAATTTCAAAACAAATACAACCAATTAATTATTTAAGGGGAAAAAATGGGCTCAGTGTTAGTATAGAAGTGCCCAAGAGTCCATTTAAGCATTTGCAGATCATCAAAAAGGAACAGTTTCAGGGCTACTTACTTCTGTGCAGTCACTCAGAAGGGACACGGTGGTGTCAGTAGGGTTAATATTGATTGTCTTCAGTTCAATTAGATTATTTAGGGAATTTCCACCTAGGGAAAAAAGGCTAATCAGACAAAGGAGTTTTTATTATATGACAGAAGGTACCTATTTTTGAGTAAACTAATTCAATTACCTGACACTACAACCAGGGAAGGCATGTAGCTACTGTCAGCAGGATCTACTATCATTTTTAATCTATGGACAAGAACATCTGGGAAAATCTCCAAACGAATCCAATGCTTAAAAAAAAAAAAAAGAAGGTATTCTCAGTTAGCAAACTTTAGCCAGTAAACTAGCATCCCTGAAGCTTGACTACACGATACGTATTTTTTAACATATGCTGCAGCATAAGAGGGGTAAATTTTGTCTTTAACCCGGCAGAGGCAAGATTATTCTACTCCATTATTACCTCATTAGAGGAAAGTCTCACCCTAACCTTCAGAAAAGATATATTTATAGACCACTGATCTAGAGAGTGCATTACAGAAAACACTGAAATCAAGACAGAGAAAAGCCCCTCCCTCCCAGCCTGACCTATGTGCACACCCACACGTAAGTGACAGCATTCCAAAGTTCAACACATATCTGTTAGGATACGTTAGAGAAAACTCTTGCCAGAAGCTGAAACTGGATTCATTACATTTTACATGAAGAAGGGTAAAAAAACTCTACTATACCTTCCACTAATTTGTCCGTTAAATAAAATCCATTAGCTACACTATTTAAAACCTCTGAAGATAAAAAACGAATGATACATACTCATGTAACTTTAAAATAATTAATTAATTAAAAGATAAAATGACTGCTGACAGGTTCCATCAGTACACCTCTATGTATTTTTCCAAGTTCATTCTGACAACCTAAAAGGCAAAAAAATCTAAATGAAAATGTCTTGACGTGTGCCTACTGCAAACTACCTTTCCTTGTGACCCCGACGACTGCCAGCAGGGCTCACTGCCATCTATTAGACGAGCAGCCTGGTTCACGGAGGATGACACACTCAGGCTCTTCACCATGCGGGACCAGCTGTCTAGCAGCGTTCCTGGCTGACTGCTGTGACACCGCTTCAGCTGTTTTCCAGAACGGCCACAAAATACTGCAGACTGTCCTATTTCAAGTCAGTCAAAAAGAGCGTCAATACTTACTGAATTAGGGCAGAACCTTCATGATCAAGAAATGAAGAATATTACATAGTGATGAGTATTAAACTTCCACAAAAATAGACAGCTCTCAATGAAAATGGGTTAATAAATATCTAGACATGGCTTCAAAAACCTGGTCAAGACATTTTACACCAATTTATGTACTGAAGTTCATATAATGCTATGGTATTCTCCACTTCAATCTCTCAAGTAATAACAGACAGAATAATATATTTCCAGATAAAAGGAGACAAAGTTCAGTTAACAGAGCTTACTCAGAACATTAATGATGAGTTCTGGTTAAGACGGTGGCTTAGTTAGGCACACCATAACATTCCTCTACAACAAGATTTGAGAAACTAAATAAAACACACACAAATAATGATCTTGGACCCCTGACCGTCAAATGAAGAGCTGGAAAATCGCACTGAGAACCGACTAGAAGGGGCCATAGAACAAAAGCAGCAGCAACATGGAGATCCGTGGATCTTCTGCGACCTGCCTGCCACCACAGTGCAGCATAATCATTTTGGGATGTCAGGAAGCACTATCCCTGGGTGAGGAGCCCAGGAAGGCAACTTCATGGAAAACACAGCCAGAGGCAGAGATACTGTGTAAACAAACTTGGAAGGAAATGAGGTGGGTCCGAGAAGGCCCGTGGCAGCGCCATATCTTTGAAATTAGGGAAACACAGCGAAGAGCTGCGGGAGCAAAATCAGGTGGTCTGAATTGTTGGCGCCTCAGGACGAAGGACAGGTAGGACAGGGAGTGTACATCTGCAGAGGGGCAGAGGGAAAGAACTGGAGGGCAATGGAAGAGACCAGTGTTCCTGGGCAGTGCAGAGAAGGGAGGGAGCTAAGAACTAGGGCTGTGATTGTGCGCCAGTGGCCACGCAGTTGGTTCTGTTTGGACAGAAGACGTCCTTTGAACAGTAACCCACAGAGCAATGATTAGAAGCCCCCTCAACAGGCCTCATGCCATCCTCCCTTCACTTTCCTGTGGGGAAGGCCCCTCCCAGAACTCCACGCATCTTCCGCCTGCCCCTCCGGGCTGCTTTCGCGTCCTACCCCCACCCCTTCCTGGGCAGTTTCCATAGGACCCCATACCCCATCCCTGCAGAGACCACTTCCAAGCATCCC
Source organism: Trichechus manatus latirostris (assembly GCF_000243295.1). Classification (NCBI taxonomy): domain Eukaryota; kingdom Metazoa; phylum Chordata; class Mammalia; order Sirenia; family Trichechidae; genus Trichechus; species Trichechus manatus. The sequence continues at coordinate 802,444 of NW_004443955.1, read as the reverse complement.
AGCGCCCCACCCCTACCCAGGTCACTTCAGTGGGCCCCAGCACCCTGCCCCCCTCCCACCACCAGGGCTGCTGTCATGGGCTTCACTGCCCTGCCCCACCTCCATCCTTTGAAAACCTAAAAGAAATGGAAAAATTTCTAGAAACACACTACCTACCTAAACTAACACAAATAGAGATAGAAAATCTAAACAGACCCGTAACTAAAGAAGAGACTGAACAGGTCATCAAAAAAACTCCCAACCAAAAAACAGCCCAGGACCAGATGGCTTCACTGGGGAATTTTACCAAACATCAAGAGAAGAGCTGACACCAATTCTACTCAAACTCTTCTAAAACATAGCAGAGGAAGGAATACTCCCTAACTCATTCTATGAAGCCAGCATCACCCTGATACCAAAACCAGGAAAAGACATCACACAAAAAAAGGAAAATTACAGACCAATATCCTTCATGAATATAGATGCAAAAATTCTCACCAAAATTCTAGCAAACAGAATCCAACAGCATATTAAAAGAATTATACACCACAACCAAGTGGAACTCATACCAGGAAAACAAGGGTGAGTCAACATTAGAAAATCAATCAGTGTCATTCACCACATAAATAAAACAAAGGAAAAGAATCACAAGATCATCTCAATTAATGCAAAAAAACGCATCTGATAAAATTCAACACCCTTTCCTGACAAAAACTCTCCGCAAAATAGGAATAGAAGAGAAATTCCTCAACATAATTAAGGGCATATATGCAAAACCAACTGCCAACATTATTCTCAATGGAGAAAAACTGAGAGCCTTCACCTTGAGAACAAGAACAAGACAAGGATGTCCACTGTCATCACTCTTGTTCAATATTGTACAGGAAGTCCTCACCAGAGTAATAAGGCAAGAAAGGGAAATAAACGGTATCCAAATCAGAAAGGAAAAAGTAAAACTACCTCTATTTGCAGATGACATGATCCTATCCATAGAAAATCCCAGAGATTCCACAAGAAAGGTACTGAATCTAATAAGAGAATTCAGCAAAGTGGTAAGGTATAAGATCAACACACAAAAATCACTTGGGTTCCTTTACACTGTTGTTGTGTTCCATTGAATTGATTACAACTCATAGTGATCCTATAGGATAAAGTAGAACTGCCCCCCATAGGGTTTCCAAGGCTGTAATCTTTACAGAAGCAGACTGCTACATCTTTCTCCTGTGCCACCAGGGCACCTCACCTTTACACTAAAAAGGAAAATGGCAAAAAAAGAAATTAAGAAAACAATACCATTTACAATAGCCCAAAAAAGGATAAAATATCTAGCAATAAACCTAGCCAGGTTTATTGAAAAGACTTAATATGATGAAAACTACAAAACACTACAAAAGACTAAAAGAGACCTACATAAATGGAAGGACATTCTGTGTTCACAGGTTGGAAGACTTAATAACAGGAAAATGTCAATACTACGCAAAGTGATCTTTAGATACAATGCAATCCCACTCCAAATTCCAACATTTGTTATTGAAATGGAAAAAATAATCATCGACTTTACACCGAAAGGAAAGTAGCCCAGAAGAGTCAAAGCAATCCTGAAGAACAGCAACAGAAGAGGAGGCCTCACACTCCTCCATCTTAAAACAGACTGTAAGGCTACAGGGAGCCCTGGTGGAGCAGTGGCGAAGAGCCAAGCTGCTAACCAAAAAGTCGGCAGTTGGAATCCACCAGCCACTCCTTGAAAACCCTACGGGGCAGTTCTATTCTGTCCTTAGGGTAGCTATGAGTTGGAATTGACTCAACAGCAATGGGTTCGTGGGTTGTATTTTTTTTTTTTTTTTTTTTGGATACAGCTATAGTAATCAAAATGGCCTGGTACTGGTACTGATTCAATGATAAACACACAGACCAGTGGAACAGAATTGAGAACCCAGAAATAAATCTATCCATCTATGGACAACTGATTTTTGACAAGGAGTCTATCTTGGTTATCTAGTGCTGCTATAACAGAAATACCACAAGTGGATGGTTTTAACAAACAAGAGTTTATTCTCTCACAGTCTAGTAGGCTAAAAGTCCGAACTCAGGGCGCCAGCTCCAGGGGAAGGCTTCCTTTCTCTGTTGGCTCTGGAGGAAGGTCCTTGTCATCAATCTTCCCCTAGTCAAGGAACTTCTCAGGCGCAGGGACCCCGGGTCCAAAGGACGAGCTCTGCTCCTGATGCTGTTTCTTGGTGGTATGAGGTCCCCATGTCTCCCCCGTCGCTTTTCTCTTTTATATCCCAAGAGACTGGCTTAAGACATGATCTAATCTTGTAGATCTCATCAACATAACTGTTGCTAATCCATATCAACATCATAAAGATAGGATTTACAACACATAAGAAAATCACATCAGATGACAAAATGGTGGACCATCACACAATACTGAGAATTATGACCTAGCCAAGTTGACAGGCATTTTGGGGGGACACAAATCAATCCATAACAGGGTCAAAGTCTATTCAACAGGGAAGAAAAAGTCTCTTTAATAAATGGTGCTGGCAAAACTGGATATCCACTTGCAGAAAAATGAAAGAGGACACAAAAACTACCACAAAACTGATCAAAGACCTAAATGGTAAAGCTAAAATTATAAAGTTCTTGGAAGGCAACACAGGGACAAAACTATGGGACCTAATTTTTTTAAAAAAATTAAAATATCGAACAAAACTAAAAATTCACTAACAGCAGAAGACCAATTAGATAATGAGGACCTCATAAAAATTAAATACTTATTATGCTCATCAAAAGACTTTATCAAAGAATAAAAAGACAACCTACAGGCTGCGAAAAAAAAATTTCAGGAATCACATATCCGATAAGGGCCTAATCTCTAAAACATACAGAAAATATCAACAACTCCAGAACAAAAAGACAAACAACCCAATTAAAAAATGGGCAAAGGACATGAACGATCACTTCACCAAAGAGGACATTCAAGTGGCCAACAAACACATGAAAAGATGCTCGCAATAATTAGCCATTTGAGAGATATATATTAAAGCTACAATGAGATACAATCTCAACCCTGCAAAAACGGCACAGATTAAAAAGAAAAAAAACAAAAACAAAAACGGAAAACAACAAATGCTGGCAAGGATGTGGGCAGACCCTTATCCACAGCTGGTGGGATTGTAAAATGGTACAACCACTATGGAAAACTGTATGGAGCTTCCTCAAAAAACTAAAAACAAAACTACCTTATGATCCAGCAGTCCCACTCCTAGATATATACTCTAGAGATCTAACAGATCTAATAGACATGAGCAGACAGATGCATACCTATGTTCACTGCAGCACTATTTACAACAGCAAAAAGATGTCAAGAACGTAAGTGCCCATCAACAGATGAATGAATAAACGAAATGTGGTACATTCGTATAACAGAATACTACGAAGCCATAAAGAATAATGATGAGTTCTCAAAATACAGTATAACATGGATGAATATGGAGGGCATCATGCTAAGTGAACTATGTTAATCACAACAGGACAAATATTATATGATCGCACTTTTATAAGAAGACAAGGATAGGTTTTTAGTAATGCTATGGCATATACAATTTTGCAACAACCAAAAAATATATGTGTGGTTATATATGTATGTGTGTATGTATAGGCATGTATATGTGTGCATATACAGATGTATCTATATGTATATGCATACACAGGTATGTGTATATATGCATTTATGTTCATACATACAATAAAGCACACGGAGGGCACAGTTATAGATACTTCTTAGACTTAACCAAACATCTTATGAGATTGGCTTATAGTGTTTGAAGGCTCAGGACCACAGTCTCATGGGATAACTCAGTCAACTGTCACAATATAGTTCATAAACTTTATGTTCTACATCCTACTTTGGTGAGTAGTGTCTGGGGTCTTAAAAGCTTGCAAACAGCCATCTAAGATACAACTATTGGTCTCTGCTAGCCTGGAGTATAAGAGAAAGAAGGAAACCAAAGACTGAGAGAAGAAACTAGTCTACAGACTGGTAGTCTACACAAACCACAACCTCATCTACCTTGAGACCATAAGACCGGAAGGTGCTCAGCTACCACTATCGATTGTTCTGGTCAAGGACAAAATAGATGGATCCTGATAGAACAGGAGAAAAATGTGGAACTGAATTCAAATTCTTAAAAAGTCCAAACTTACTGGACCAGTTGACACTAGAGGACTCCTTGAGACTATTGCCGTAAAATACTCTTTAACCTTTGATCCACAACTATTTCCTTGAGGTCACCTTTTAGCTAAATAAGAGACTGGCTCATAAAATAAAGAATATCACCCATGAATATTGTGCTTCTTTAAATGTATGAGACCAAGTGGTCAATATTTACTCTAAAGTAAACATGGGGGCAGGGAAAATAGATTACCGGAAATGGAACAACCAGAAGGGAATGTTGACACACTGTGAAAAATATAAACCAATGTTACTGAACAATTCAGCAAAGTGGTAAGGTATAAGATCAACACACAAAAATCACTATGTACAACAGAACGAAACAGCACTCGCTCCTCTGCCATCCTCACAATCATTGTTATACTTGAGCACTGAAAAGCTCCTAGACCAGGAGAATACTGATGACTAGGACCTTCCTCTAGTGCTGACAGAGACAGAAAGCCTTCCCCTGGAACTAGAACCTTGAATTTTGACTTCTAGCCTCCTAACCTGTGAGAGTATAAATTTCTGTTTATTAAAGCCATCCACTTGTGGTATTTCTTGTTTTAGCGGCACTAGACGACTGAGACAAATATAGATCCTTAAGTAACCCCTATCAATGGCAATGCTGGCCAAATCCAACTGACTAAAGTTGTGATTTCAGTTACAGCAAACAAGAGCCTAGCTGGCAATTTAAGGGAAATCTCTGAGAAGCAGACAACCTTAGGAAACCTTAAGAACCTCTGACTTACTCCTGGGGATTTAAAAAATATGAGAAAGGAGAAAGGCGCACTCACACACCTCTGGCTAACTTTTAGGGCCTATGCAAGCAGGAGGTGAAAGTTAAGGTAATCTAAACTGCTTGAAGTTTGAAAGCATACAGGCAAAAGACATTTAAATTACTCTTAGGATCAACTGTTGGCAGACCACTAAACTATACTATTATGGATTGAATTCTGTCCCCCCAAAATATGTCAAGCTGGCTAAGCCATGATTCCCAGTACTGTGTGGCTGTCCTTCATTTTGTGAAATAATGTAATTATCCTATGTGTTGTAAATCCTAACCTCTATGATGTTGAGGCAAGACACAATCTACAGGATTAGATCGTATCTTGAGTCGATCTCTTTTGAGATACAAAAGAGAGAAGCTAGCAAAGAGGACAGAGACTTCATTACCACCAAGCAAGAAGAACCAGGGGCGGACTGTGTCCTTTGGACCCAGGGTCCCTGTGCTGAGAAGCTCCTAGACCAGGGTAAGATTGATGACAAGGACTTTTCCCCAGAGCTGACAGAGACAGAAAGCCCTCCCGTGGAGATGGCACCCTAAATTTGGACTTCTAGCCTCCTAAACTGTGAGAGAATAAATTTCTACTTGTTAAAGCCATCGACTTGTGGTATTTCTTTTACAGCAGCACTAGATAACTAAGACATATACTGACCCAAAAGTAAGCCCTAAAAAGTCAGGCTTAAAAATAAAAACAAAACCTTTTAAAAAAAGGAAAAAAGGATAGCAGAGAACTCTGTGGCTGTACACTGCAGAAAATACAGAATAAAAAGGATTAGAGTTGAAGATAGTCACTAAACAAATAAGCAACAACAAGAAAAACAATAATAACACACACACACCAGCAACCACTATAAATCCTAGCAGAGAAAGGACTCTGATACCAGAAATATTACATGACCTGAAATGTTCAGGTTTCAAAAAAAAATTTCTTTACAAGGCATGCAAAGAAAGAGGAAAGTACACTACATATACATAAAAGAGCAGTCAAAAGAAAATATCCCTGACAGGGCCCAGATTTTGGACTTAGTAGACAAAGACTTTAAATCAGTTATAATAACTATATTCAAACAACTAAAGGAAACTATGTCTAAAGAATTAAAGGAAAGCAGGACAAAGATGTCTAATGAAATCAAGAATATAACAAAAAAGACAGAAATTATAAAAAAGAACCAAACAGAAATCCTGGAATTAAAAAGTACAAATTAAGTACAATTAAAAAAACTAGAATTAAAAAAACTCACTGAAGGGACTTAACAACAGACTTGATTTGACAGACGAAAGAATGCGCAAACTTGAAAATAGATCAATAGAAATCATCCAGATTGTATATGGTGTGAGGCAAGGGTCCATATTCCTTCTTTTGCATATGGATATCCGATGTTGCATCACCATTTGTTGAAAACTATTCTTTACACATTTAATTATCTTGGCATTCTGTCAAACTCAATTGATGATAAATATAAAGGTTTATTTCTGTATCCTCAATTCTACTACTGATCTGTATGTTGATCCTTATGTCAGTACCCTACAGCATTAGTTACTGCAGCTTGCTGGTAAATTTTTAAGTCGAGAAGTGTGAGCCTTCCAACTTTATTAGGCTTTTTCAAGATTGTTTTGACTATACTGGTTCCCTAGCATTTCCAAATGAATTTCTGGATCAGCTTGTAAATTTTTTTTTTTTAAAGGCAGCTGTGATTTTGATAGGCTTTATATTGAAACTGTACATGAATTTGGGGACTGTTGCCATCTTAACAATATTAAATCTTCCAATCCATGAAAATGAGACATTTTTCCATTTATTTAGTTCATCTTAAACTCCTTTCAATAATGTATTATACTTTTTAGGGGTAAGTTTTACACTTGTTAAATTCATTCATCAGTATTATATTGATGCTATTATAAATGGAACTGTTTAGTTCATTTCTGGAATTTTTTATTGCTAGTGTATAGAAATACAATTGTTTTTTTAATAGCAATCTTATATCCTGCCACCTTGCTGAAATTGTTTGTTCTAATAGTTTTTTAGTAGATTCCTTAGAATTTCCTACATACAAGATCATGTCCTCTTCAAATAAATGTATCTGTAGTTCTTGCTTTCCAAGTGGGATAACTTTTACTTCTTTATTCTGATGAACTGCTACGGCCAGAAACTTCCGTACAATGTTGAAGGGAAGAACTGAGAGTGGACTTCTTTGTCCTATTCTTGGACTTAGGGGGAAAGCATTCAGTCTTTCACTATTAAATATAATGTTAGCTGTGGGTTTTTCACAGACACTCTTTGTCAGTGTGAGGCAGTTCCCTTCTATTCCTAGCTTGTTGAGTGGTTTTATCATGAAAGGGTGCTGGATTTTGTCAAATGCTTTTTCTCCCTCTATTGAGACGATCTTGCAGTTTCTGTCCTTTAACAATATAATTTAAATTGATTAATATTTGGGCATCCCTGGGATAAATCCCACTTGCTTATTGTGTATAATCCTTTTATGCATTCCTAGATTTGGTTTGCTAATAGCTTGTTGAAGATTTTTACTTCTATATTCATAAGCGGTATTGGACTCTAGTTTTCTTTTCCTTGGATGACTTTGTCTGGTTTTGGTATCAGAGTAATATTAACCTTATGGAATAGGCTGGGAAGTGTATAGCAAAATACAATAGATTTGTATCTAAAAATTATCTTATTAACAACATTTGATGGGAGAGAGAACATAACCATACTACTATACCTGGTTCATTTATTCTGCCAAATGTATGCCTGATGTTGTGTTTTTTGGTCTTGAAACACGTTTCACAAAAATCGAAGTCATCACAGTTTCTGCATTTGAATCTAGAGCCATTGATAGGAAACATTTGACATCCATCACACCTATTTTTTAAAACATCCATTAAGTTGATAAGAAAAAAACGAGGTTATTTATTTAACTTAATTCATAAGAAAACCATTTCTCCCAAAACAAATCTAGCAATCTTAAAGTCAAAACTTACGTTACTCCAGGATGAATACTAGGGACCAACTCCATTTCTGATAACAAGCCTGTCCAGTGGGACTGCTGGGGAAAGTCGACAATGACATCTTTTCCATTGGCACTGAAAGCTAGGACAGAACAGAAATTGCTTAAAATATTGTTTACCACCAGTAAAATTTTAAAATTAAATTAAAACTAAACCTAGCCATGTAATATTATATTATAGTTAATTATGTTTTACAAACAGTACTTATCTTTTAAACTCACGTACTAAGGTACTTATGGATGAAATATCATGATGCCAGGCCTTATTTTCAAAATAATCGAGAGAGGTGATTACAGATGAAACAGTTTGGGCCATGAGTTCACAACTGATGAAGCTGGGTGATGGGTACATGGAGGTTCATTATGTTATTTTCTCTACTTTTGTATATGTTTGAAATTTTCCACAATAAAAAATATTTCTTTTTTTAGTTACGTCAAGGCAAAAATCCCCATTCAGTACTTTCCGTATCTTAGGGAATAAAAAATCACACTAATAATTATGTTAAGACTTTGCTTAGCCTTTGATAAGACCAATCTGCTACTCAAAACCTTAACTTCTAAACCCAATTCTTAATTTTTAAAATTTGTTTTTGTTTTGATGTGAAGATTTTAAGAATCTCTTAAGCAAAGGAAAATGTTAAAATACAGTAAAATATTAAATAAGCCATTTGCTCTTATGTAACCTGAAAAACTCTAAACCACCCCCCATCCACAAATACCTGCTGGGGAAGCACCACTGTTGTGGCCATTCTCTAATCCAAGCTGTTTGAAAGAAATAGAGCTTTCTACCAGGTTGAAAAAAGGATCTCTTTATGGCATCAAAAAAGTTTAAAGAAAAAATACATGCATATTTAATTATTTCTCATGTAATTGTTAAACTGGTCATAATACACCTTCTGAAGTGTGCTGTATGTTTGGACTCTCCATAATATCACATTAAGTACAACCTACAGACAATTTTGTAATTTCCAGTTCCTGGAAACAACACTTACAGTTTCTGCATACTTTTATTTCTGAAGTTCAGTTCCAAATTTTTATATAGCATGCAAAAGAAAGAAGCAGTCCCTGACAGAGGGAGCCTGCCTAACACTCAGCGCTGGCTCTGTATTGTTAAGACGGCCCTTGTGCAGAACAATTTACAGAACAACAAGAGCAGACAAGGCCACTCCGTGACTGTGACAGATTAGGGCAAAAACAAGACCATGCCCCTTAAACATGGCTGATCAAGTTCAAATCTAGTCCAAACCTATCTTGGCTAGTCTGAATTATCTCTGCTTCTTAACCAATCATAACATTAGCCTCGCTCCATTCTTTTGGCTTTCTAGATAAGATTTATTAAGATATTCAGTCTTAGAATTACCCCACTTCCTTGAATCCTCCCCAAAGTCACCTAACACAAGCCCAACGAGTCTTTTCTCACACCCTCTAATGGGGATGCCCGAATTTCCCAAGGTATGTGTCCTCTCCCATTGCAATGAGTTAATAAACTTGATTTTGCTCAACAACGTGTATAATCCCGGTGGCCTCTGTCTACAGGACACTGACAAGCAAAACAAAACAAAACACTATCATAAGGCTTTGTTCACACTTTTTTTTTTCTTATCCTTAGATGCAAAAACTTTTCAATTTATATTAGTTAATGAAAAGCTACCACTTGGAATTTTTTTGCCTAGATAATAGTACCTTTCACAACCCCCACGCTTTGATGAGTTACAGATCCCCATTTGTATTTGGGTGTAGTAACTGAAGTTTTGACCCGTACTTTATCACCAATCTTGATGTGAGAAGGAGAACTTGGTGGTGGATAGCCTAGAGGTTTAAACAATAAATGCACTACAATTAGCACTCGATTCTGGGAAGTGTGTTTCTAATTAAGAAAAAGCAAGAGAACTTTATAATAAAGAATATACTCACCTATAAGTTCAACATGAATATACCTAACCCAGTAAGTGCCTCCTTTCTGCTGCCAATCACACTGCACATTGAGATCATGTAATCCATCTCTATCCAGTTTGATAACTTTGCCCACGTCGCCTTCACACACTTCTTCATATGTTCGACAGCATCTAACCATCATTCCCACCTATAATAAAAATTAAATAAAAAATCCAGTCTTGTGTACAGAGATAAAATGAACAATGATAAATAACACTATTATTATTCTTCAGAAAGGATCTCCTCTAGCACCAGAGTGGGCTCTAATACCATTTTATACTAAATGGAGCCAGAGGTCCTTAGAGAAATGGCTGGCTCTATGCCTGGGGCAGGAAATATACAAGATAAACCTGGATCAACTTACACCATAAAGCAAGGGAGCTATCAAATATTAATGGGTTCACTCAAAATGACAATTTGATCAAAAGGAACAATGATGGCAAGAGCTGAAACACACCAAATGCTTCAAAGTTAATAATATCTATAATGTTACTTAATAAAACAAAGCTTCCTTGCCGCGTACGAAGCATTCTCAGCTTGAATCTAATCACCCTTCAGCTCTAACTCCTGCACAGGTACATGTTAGACGACACCACAAGCAAGTCACCATCAAATTCAGAATATAAAGCATTTTTAAGACATGCTGTCAGTTACAAATAAATGGCTGGAAGAGGAAAAAAAAAGTAACTATTACAGGTTAAAGGAGGCTTCAGAGACATATGATCCAAATGTAAGGTGATCACGTATGTGCTCAAATTCAAAAACTAACTGCCAAAAGGCATTTTTGAAAAACTGGAAAATTCTGAGCAAGGACAGGGTATGAGGTGACTATTAAGGAATCAATAAGTAAATATTTCCCTAGGTTATGTTAGGTAAGAGTAATATCATTAATCTATCAGGGATACATACTGACATATTTACAAGCGAAATGAGATAATATCTAAGATTTTCTCTGAAATAATAAAGAACTTAAAACAAGAAAGAAAAGATTTGAGATGGATACAGGACTACATAACTAGATTTTAAAAATCAGATGGCAGTTGAGAATGATAGAAGAAAAACAAGCAAGAATGGATACAAAGGTGTCAAAATGAGGTAATCAAAAAATGCACTCCTACTAATGGACCACAACTACCACGGCCTCCACCAGACTGAGTCCAGTACAACTAGATGGTGCCCGGCTACCACCACTGACTGCTCTGACAGGGATCACAGTAGAGGGTCCCGGATAGAGCTGGAGAAAAATGTAGAACAAAATTCTAACTCACGTGAAAAGACCAGACTTACTGGCCTGACAGAGACTGGAGAAACTCTGAGAGTATGGCCCCTGGACACCCTTTTAGCTCAGTAATGAAGTCACTCCTGAGGTTCACCATTCAGCCAAAGATTAGACGGCCCCATAAAACAAAACAAAACTAAAGGGGCACAACAGCCCAGGGACAAGGACTAGAAGGCAGGAGGGGACAGGAAAACATGTAATAGGGAGCCCAAGAAGGAGAAGGGAGAGTGCTGACATGTCGTGGGGTTGTTAACCAATATCATAAAACAGTATGTTGTACTAACTGTTTAATGAGAAACTATTTGTTTTGTAAACCATCATCTAAAGTACAATTAAAAAAAAAAAAAACACTTCTCTGTGCCATGCCCACTACGGACAAGTCACATCTGTGCTCTAATGCTCTAGGCCCCTCCGCAGTGCGGTGATAACCCTGCTCTGGTTGCACTGGCCTCTCTGCCAGGTGCTGACTTTCCCCAGAGAGCTGCGTGCTTGTCCAGCTGTCTGCACCAGCCCAATCCCCACATCTTTTCAACAATCACCTCACTCTACGCATGCCCATCCCACCTCTCCCACTGTGACCCTTTTACTCCACTCCGTTGTTTCTCATTTCCCTGGTATGCATCATTCACTAATGTATGATACCATTTATTCATTATGTTCATTATCTGCCTTCCACCATTAGAACACAGGCTCCACGAGGACAGGGGCCTTTGTTCACTGATGAGCATCCACAGTAGATGTTCAAACGTTTGCCAAATGAACAAATGCTCAGGCTGCAGCTTAAGACAATTTACTCACCTGAATATTTTCTCTCACATACACAGCATAATCATCATTACTTAAGAAATCAGCTCGTTTTTTGTAAGTCTGGCTCTCTGTTACAACAGCACCAATAGACTGCAAAAGATACATTTAAAAAACAGTAAACTTGATAAACCTACTGAAAAAGAAGTTTGTGAAATCTATAATATTAAAAAACAAAATACAAATACTATATACACTTACTATAAAATTTTTCATTGAGAAAAGATTAATAAGAGTAACAGAATGCAGAAATGCATTTCAAAAGTTAGAAGTACAGAAAATTTCCAAATCATTTCCTAAATAATCCTATGAAACAATTTACTCAAAAACACTTTACTCAGAAATTAATGTCATACCAAATACAATTTTTTAATAAATTATCTTCTAATAGCCATCCAAAATCATTAGCTGTTTGAACCAGCATCTTTTTTAAAGCTAAACGCACTTAAGACACAATCACCTCAAAAGTGAAACAAAGAACTGTTTGTTACGTGCCCAGAAAGACAGTAGCTAGGATGCTGGAAGAGTCCCCAGTAGATATAGTTAGTTCTTTCAAGGGACAGAGAAAATTAACATACACACCACTCAGAGCAAAAGTCAACAGGCTACAACAGATGTGCAGGTAATAATGCAGACACACTAACCACAGGATAAGCTGCATCCTCGACGTCCTCCACCATCTCCTCATCTGAATACTCATCAGACACTGTGTCTGCATCTGAGAGATCGGTGATCTGGACGTCAGAGTGGTCCAGCAGCCACCCAACCAAGGCCTCAACACCTAGGAGTAACCGCACACAGGCACTTACTGGATGCAGTAAGGGTGAGCACAGCTGGCAGGTGTTCCTACATTAGTGTTTAAGTGTAAACCTAACAGTAAACAACAGTGAGCCCATTAAACATAACACCAATAAGGAAAGCACAATACCAGGCAACCCTGAAGCAGTCCCAGAAGCTCCAGTGAATGACTTCAGTGCGAATTCGATGTTTCTTCTAGGAAACCCCATCTCCATGAGCTGAACAATGATGGGGAGAGCCGGGACAGGCGACTGCTTGCGCTTCCTCATTCTGCTGGGTCGCGCGTGCTGCACAGTGACGGGCGTCGTGGCCTCGCTGGAGCTGCAGTCCTCACACACGGGACTTGATGGGTGCGTGGACTCCACCGCTAAACACTGGCACACAGCCAGAGCAGCCGCCTGCAGGGTGTAAAGGGCCACCAGTGAACTTAGGAAACACATGTCATGGCCTTCTACTATGAACTGCAGTGGAGAAACATAGAAAACCCACACTTACATACATATTTTAAAATCAATTGATAAAACATGTAGGAAAAGACAAGCTTCAAAATTTATGCAGAGGAAAGAGCTGGCCATCAAATAACTTGTCTGACAGCTTCAGCAGGCAGAGAACTTGGTAAACCAGCCCACTGTTAATACCCTAAGCTCTGAGTGGGCAACAAGCGGACAGAGGCAGAGAGAGGCTCTGACAGGGGAGGGGTTAAGCAAGTCCCAGCCGGCCGGCAACTGTGCCCAGACCCCCAGCCTTCCATGAGGCCCTGCGACGCTGCCCACAGGTCACCTGCTTCCCTCCCTCTGTAGGACAGGCCAGAAACGACACAAGACTCTCTCATGTGCCACCAAATCAACCCTCAATAACCAACTGGGGCATTAAGTATTACATAAAAAAAGAAAGAAAAAAAAGAGTGACAGTTGAGAAACTAACTGCAATGAATCATAAACCCACATGCATCGCCATGTCTGCGGTTGGGGACTCCATACATAAAACAATACCTGTCTCTCCCTGATCTACTTATCACTACTCCTCATCCCCAGCTGTTCTCACAGATCGTATAACTGGCTATTTTTTTTTAAGCTGAATTGTGAAGAAGCAATGAGGAAGAAACCCAGGACACCTTAGAGCCTTCCAGTGCCTAGGATGGGCCAAAAGCCCAGGGATTTGCTGTGAACTCTGAAGTGACAGGTTTCACCCCAAAATCTTACCATTCAAAGCCAGACTGAACTAGGTATTCTGGTATCAGGGAGTTAGGCCGTACTGGACTAACCCTCTACTGTATAAACTCGGGACAAAATATTTTTTAAAAAACAGTTTGAAGGCACTGGAGAAGAGCCAAAAGCAACAAAAAGCAGAGTGGGCAGACCTCTTGGCACAGGGAAACCAAGCAGGCCCAGCTCAGCCATGACACGGCAGAAAACGACAGTGTCAGCGGACTGCAGCCAAGGGCAGGACCCCATGCCTGCCAGAGCCATCAGAGAGTGAGGAAGAGGATCTCTGAAAGAGACAGAGAACAGGACGAGACGCCACCCTCGAGTCCTCGGACGAGAAGCCACCCTCGAGTCCTCGGCTGACTCCAAAACCATGTGTGCAGAAGACTCTGCAGAACCCAGCATAAAAGAACTGCTGGAAGGCTAGGCAGCTTCCCACAGCTGCCCAGGGCTTGGGGGACAGTGTCTGAAGTTCAAATCTCACCAAGTTGGGGGAAGAAATGTCAAAGCTTCCATGAAAATCCCAGAAAAGCCAACCTTAGAATTAGGGGCCAAAAACCAGGACTAAGGGCAAAACAAAACTAAAGCTTAAACCCAAGGCTCCCTGGGATCCAAGTGCTCTGCCACGTATGTAACCACCTGCTACAATAAACTCAATATTCTGCAAAAGAAGCTGACAGAAACCAGAGCCAGAACAATGTAATATCCCAAATGTCCACAATACAGTAAGAACTACAGAAGAATCAATAATAACTTACTATAATGAAGATAAGAAAATTGAGAAAAAGTAGAGGAACTGGTAACCTAGATGTTGGAATTAGCCCCCAACAAATTAATACAACCATAGGAGCCCTTGTGGCACACTGGTTAAGAGCTACAGCTGTTAATCGAAAGGTCAGCAGTCCGAATCCACCAGCAGCTCCTTGGGAACCATACGGGGCGGTTCTACTCTGTCCTACAGGGTTGCTATGAATTGAAAACTACTCGACAGCAATTTTTTTTTTTTTTTTTTTCTGGATGGTGCAAAAGGTTGACACACTCAGCTGTAACAAAAACGCCGCAGGTTTGAATGTACCCAGAGTCGTGTTGGAAGAAAGGCCTGAAGATCTACTTCTGAACAATCAGTCACTGAAAACCCTATGGATTAATGAAAGAAGAACAATTTGGAAAAGGTGGGCGAGGATGGTTGCACAACTTGAAGAGTGTAATCAATGTCACTGAACTGTATGCAAACAAATTGCTGAACTGGTATATGTTTTGCTATGTATACTTTCAACAACAAAAAACTAATTTTTAATTAAAAGAAA
Organism: Trichechus manatus latirostris; assembly: GCF_000243295.1. Lineage (NCBI taxonomy): Eukaryota > Metazoa > Chordata > Mammalia > Sirenia > Trichechidae > Trichechus > Trichechus manatus. The sequence continues at coordinate 787,132 of NW_004443955.1, read as the reverse complement.
GTAACTAATTTAATTAATTAAAAGAAAGTAATTAATTTAATTAATTAATTAAAAGAAAGAAAACCCTATGGTGCTCAGTTCTGCTTTGACATACACAGGGTTACCATGAGTCACAGTCAGCTCAATGGCAACTGGTTCTTGTTGTTCGGTGCCATCGAGTCGGTTCCAACTCATAGTGACCCTATGTACAACAGAACGAAACACTGCCTGGTCCATCCTGCGCCATCCTCACAACAGCTGCTATACTTGAGCCGTTGTTACAGTCACTGTGTCAATCCATCTTGCTACGGGTCTTCCTCTTTTTCACTGACCCTCTACTTTACCAAGCATGATATTCTTCTCCAGGGACTGGTTCCTCCTACAAAATGTTCAAAGTATGTAAGAAGCAGTCTCACCATCCTTGCTCCCAATGAGCATTCTGGCTGTACTTCTTTCAAGACAGACTCGTTTGTTCTTCTAGTAATCGATTCAGTATTCTTCGCCAACACCATAATTCAAAGGCATCAATTCTTCGGTCTTCCTTATTCATTGTCCAGCTTTCCCATGTATATGAGGTGATTGAAAACACCATGGCTCAGGTCAGGCACGCCTTAGTCCTTAAGTGACATCTTTGCTTTTTAACACTTTAAAGAGATCTTTTGCAGATTTGCCCAATGCAATGTGACTTTTGATTTGACTGCTGCTTCCACGGGCGTTCAAGTAAAATGAAATCTTCGACAGCTTCCATATTTTCTCCATTTACCATGATGTTGCTTATTGGTCCAGTTGTGAGGATTTTTGTTTTCCTTATGTTGAAGCGTAATCCATACTGAAGGCTGTGGTCTTTGATCTTCACCAGTAAGTACTTTAAGTCCTCTTCACGTTCAGCAAGCAAGGTCGTGTCATCTGCATATCTCAGGTTGTTAATGAGTCTTCCTCCAATCCTAATGCCCTGTTGTTCTTCATATAGTCCAGCCTCTCAGATTATTTCTTCAGCATACAGATTGAATAAGTATGGTGAAAGCATGCATCCCTGAACGCACACCTTTCTTGACTTTAAACCACCCAGTATCCCCTTGTTCTGTTCAAACGACTGCTTCTTGGTCTAAGGTTCTGCATGAGCGCAATTAAGTGTTCTGGAATTTCTATTCTTCGTAATGTTAACCATAATGTGTTATGATCCACATAGTCAATAAAACATAGGTAAACATCTTCCTGGTATTCTCTGCTTTCAGCAAGGATCCATCTGACATCAGCAATGATATCACTGGTTCCACGTCTTATGAATCTGGCTTGAATTTCTGGCAGTTCCCTGTTGATATACTGCTGCAGCTGCTTTTGAATGATCTACAGCAAAAGTTTTACTTGCATGTGATATTAATGGTACTGTTTGATAATTTCTGCAATCTGTTGGGTCACCGCTCTTCGGAATGGGTACAAATACGGATCTCTTCCAGTCAGTTGGCCAGGTAGCTGTCTTCCAAATTTCTTAGCATAGACAAGTGGGCACTTTCAGCACTGCATCCGTTTGCTGGAACATCTCAATTGGTATTCCATCAATTCCTGGAGCCTTGTTTTTCACCTGTGCCTTCAGTGCAGCTTGGACCTCCTCCTTCAGTACCATCGGTTCTAGATCATATGCTACCTCCTGCAATGGCTGAACATCAACCAATTCGTTTTGGTACAGTGACCCTGTATTCCTTCCATCTTCTTTTGATGCTCCCTGAGTCATTTGTTATTTTCCCCATAGAATCCTTCAATATTGCAACTCGAGGCCTCAATTTTTTCTGTAGTTCTTTCAGCCTGAGAAAATGTTGAGCGTGTTCTTTCCTCCCTCTTGCTTTTCTAGCTGCAGGTCTTTGCACATTTCATTATAATACTTTACGCTGTCTTCTTGAGCTGCCCTTTGAAATCTTCTGTTCAGCTCTTTTACTTCATCATTTTTCTTTCTTTCACTTCAGCTACTCGACAACGTTCAAGAGCAACTTTCAAAGTCTCTTCTGACATCCATTTTGGTCTTTTCTATCTTTCTCATCTTTTTAACGATTTCTTGCTTTCTTCATGTATGACGTCCTTGATGTCATTCCACAACTCGTCTGGTCTTCGGTCATTAGTGTTCAATGCGTCAAATCTATTCTTGAGATGGTCTCTAAATTCAGGTCGGATATACTTAAGGTCGTACTTTGGCTCTTGTGGACTTGCTCTAAGTTTCTTCATCTTCAACTTGAACTTGTAAAGGAGCAACTGATGGTCTGTTCCGCAGTCAGCCCCTGGCCTTGCTCTGACTGATGATATTGAGCTTCTCCATCATCTCCTTCCACAGATGTAGTCAAATTGATTTCTCTGTATTCCATCTGGTGAGGTCCACATGTATAGTTGCTGTTGGTATTTGCAATGAAGAAGTCATTGGTCTTGCAAAATTCTATCATGCGATCTCCAGTGTCGTTTCTATCACTGAGGCCATATTCTTCAAGTACCAATCCTCCCGCTTTGTTTCCAACTTCCGCATTCTAATTGCCAATAATTATCAATGAATCTTGATTATATGTTTGATCAATTTCAGACTGCAGAAGTTGGTAAAAATCTTCAATTTCTTTATCTTTTGCTTTAGTCATCGGTGCATAAATTTGAATAACAGTCGTATTAACTGGTCTTCCTTGTAGGCGTATGGATATTATTCTCTCGCTGACATCGTTGTATTTCAGGATAGATCTTGAAATGTTCTTTTTGATGATGAACGGGATGCATTCCTCTTCCATTTCTCACTCCTGGCATAGCAGACTATATGTTTGTCTTATTCAAAATGGCCAATACCTGTCCATTTCGGTGCACTAATGTCTAGGATATCAATCTTTATGCATTCCATTTCATTTCTGATGATTTCCAATTTTCCTAGATTCAGATTCACACTTCGTACATCCCATGTTCCTGTTATTAATGGATGTTTGCAGCTGTTTCTTCTCATTTTGAGTCGTGCCACATCAGCAAATGAAGGTCTCAAAAGCTTGACTCCATCCACATCACTAAGGTCGACTCTACTTCGAGGAGGCAGCACTTCCCCAGTTGTATTTTGAGTGCCTTCCAACCTGAGGGCTCATCTTCCAGCACTGTATCAGATAATGTTCTGCTGCGATTTGTAAAGTTTTCACTGGCCAATTTTTTCAGAAGTAAACTGCCAGGTCCTTCCTAGTCAGCCTGGAATCTCCTGTCCACCAAGGATGATCCTGCTGGTATTTAAAATATTGATGGCAAAGTTTCCAGTATCATAGCAACTCGCAAGCCACCACAGTACAACAAACTGACAGACGTGATAGAACTGGTTATTGGAAATATGTTTTAAAGCTTACAGTAAAAGATACAATGGGTGAAGAGATGGTAATGGTTGAGATATAAAAACTCTAAAAAAGAACCAAATAGAAATACGAGATCTGAAAAATATAAAACATGAAATAAAGACTTTCTTGGATCTAAACAGCAGGTTAGACTCAACAAAGCAAAGGATCCTGACCTTGGAAACAGAACAATACAAATCAACTAAATTGATTAACAAGGATTCTCAAAATAATAAACAGAGCCTCAATACTACTCAAACAGCTGTGTAATGGAGTCCCAGAAAGAAAAAGTGAGAGAGAGACAGCAGGACAGGAGACAACATAATGGTGAAAAAGTTTCTAAACCTAGTGGAGAAGAAACATCAGCCCACAAATACAAGCCACTTATATATACCCACGGCAGGACAAGAGAAAAATCCACACATACACAGGCAATTCTTGGTCAAACTGAGAAACCAAAAAAACAGGTAACAGTAAAAGCAGCCAGACTTAAAAACAAAAACCAGTGCATAGAGAAGAACAGTGATAATGATGGATGAATTTTCCTCAGAATCATCAGAGACAAAACAATGGAAGACCCTTTCTAAATGCTTAAGAGACAACTCTGCATCCTTCTTCATCAATCATCCTAACACTCAGCATCATCTCAGGCTGGATCCAGGTATGGTCTGCCTGACACACTCTTAAATTGCTCAGAGTCCTCAGAGAAACTTTCTGGAAACACTGCCACCCTTGTGGCCACTCTAAACCAAACTCTCACCTTCAAGGTTTTCAGACCTAACAAGTAAGTAGTCTGAATGCAGGGCAGTTCACTGATGTTACTAACTCTCTCAGAGGGCACTCACACTGCAGGCAAGCCCACCCCTGCAATACCTTGTGGCCCCAAGGCAGCTGTGGCCTCACTTGGATCCCTACTCCCCTCAGAGTCTTGGCTCTGAGGAGTTCTACTAGGGTATTTTCTGCCTGCCAAGTTGAGCACCAAAGGTCGTTTCGTTTTTTTCTTTAATATTTCATGCAGGTTTTTTAATGTATCATGTAACAAGAAGGACTTTTTAAAACCCTCCATGTTGCAAACTATGAAAGTTCCCATCACTATTAGACCTGGTCAAACACTGCCTGCAGCCCAAGCTGTGCCAGGCAGCACAACTCAGCATCCCATGTGCACCAGCTCAGCAAGGCCCTCAAGGGAAGATAAAAAGTGCATCACAGCATGCTCAGAAAAGGCTTCTGAATGAATAAAACAAGTGAGCAACTATGATAGTCCTAGATCTAATGGGACTCCCTCAAGAACAATTATTTCCTGAAAAGGGATCCCTTCATAAATACGTGACTGTTTAACACATGTTAAATCTTTGTTAATTTCTTCAAACAATTTACACAAAGTCAAAATAAGGTTAAACTTCAGCCCTCCCTGACTAGTATTATAATGTTTATTCACCATGTATAAGCATGGTTAAAGCCTAACCAGCCATAAGAATTAGTTTAGTATAACATTCAAAATTCAGACTATATCCTTAAGAAAACACAAATCTAGAAAAAATGTTCACATTTTAATAAATTGGATTAAAAACCATCAACTTTGCACAACTGTACCTCCAGTTCCTGTTTATCAAATATAGCCTTTACTGGAGATGGCTGGGTGGCTGATGCCAATAACTGCTGCAAGAGGGTTATAGGGGGCTGTGGGCCTTCAGGAGACATGTCTCCGGTGTCAGGAGATACAACTGCTCCATCATCTGAATTTAAAAACAAAACATGTACAACATTAAATCTTCAACCTCAAACATCTCTTTACTACCGCATTGTGCACATTAAACCCTGGCGACCAGATATGGTTCCTACCAAATCAAGTACTAGACATCCAAATTTGTAAGACTCGGAGAGCAAGTAAGAACCAGCCTCCCACTCCCTGCTTTCTGGTCTCTGTCCTTCATCAGTTCATCTGTCTCTTAGCGCCAGCAAAAGGTACTTCCCAGATTCCTGCCCTGTGTCTAGTTCTTGCATCTCTTTCTTGTTATCCACTCATGGCTTCAGAAACTCCTTCCACAGACACATCCCAAGATTACATTTCTAGCTCTTTTTTTTTAATTGTTGTAGTTTAAATGAAGTTTACATTTCAAGTTAGTCTCCCATACAAAAATTTATACATACTTTGTTATGTGACCCTAATTGCTCTCCCCTTACTGTGACAACACACTCCTCCTTTCCACCCCTGACTCCCCATGTCCATTCAACCAGCTCCTAACCCTCTCTGCCTTCCCATCTCACCTCCGGACAGAAGCTCCCGTTTAGTCTCTTGTATCTACTTGAGCATTTCTAGCTAACTCTTATTCATAGATCATAAAGTGACAACAATTCAAAGACATGTCATCCAGTCAGGATGTCTTTTTGTCTGTTTTAATGTGAATAGCTTTAGATGAGGCCTTTAGGGTTCCCGTTTGCCATGGCCCCTCTAACATCTACTATATTCTAAGCCCATTTCACACAATTTACATGATGTTACTGAGTCTTTCAAAGTACATTAATGCTTAGTGACAACTTCAACTAATCCTCTAAACCAAGGGCCAGGAAACTTTTCTTTAAAGTACCACACAGCCTATATCGCAATGACTACGCCATTATAGAGCAAGAAGAGCCAAGACAGAATGTAAGTGGATGGGTGCGGCTGTGTTCCCATAAAAATGTTATTGATAATTACAGGTGGCCACACTATTAATCAAACCCTGCTGTAGACAGCTCTGTGTGGATGTCCTGCTACACCAAAAGTGCAGGACAGTCATCCTGATTCCACTCTGCCAATAACTACTCATCAGTGTGACCACAGAAAAGCCACTTTCAGTTCTCTTGGCTTCAATTTCCTGATCTTCCATAACTACAAACTCCCTTTAAGGTCCCTACCATCTCCAACAGTGAATGAATCTGCAGTTTCCATCAGTTTATCTCAAGCTTAGTGGCATGTTTAAAATTAAATTCACAATACCCTCTCAAGATTAAGAAACAAATAAAACACTGGGCTTTCTTATTTTTGTCAAAGATGCTATTCACTACTCTTTCCAATAATATAAACTTGAAACATCAACCATCTCTAACTTTTCACTTGTTTCCTATAAAGTTATCATCTAAAAGACTAGTATCTACTGGAATCTTTCTTTCAACTTTCAATGCTTTCCCCAGGAAGATACCTCACCTCTTGACACAAGAGTAAGTCCTCCATCTCTATTATACCTGTGTTTCGGTACTCGTGCACTTCACTAGTAGATTATATCCTGAATCCCAATCCTTATATCATGCATTTCCACCACCACAGCTTTCCAAGCTGACCTTAATCCCACCCTGGTTCACAGTGTTCTACCACACGACCTCCTCAGTCTCGCCAGCTGTATCCCATTCCTCTCAGTGTCAAGCCCCGAACACCTGCCAGGCAGAGCAGAGTGCCCTGCCATTCTCCCAGAGACTCGCTGCTTCCCTCTGTGCCCAGAACTTCCTCCACCAGCACTGAGACTCCTTCTCATCCACACTGTCTACCATTGCCCCCCAAAGGCTGCCCTCCCATGCTCTCAGCTGTCTTTCTCCCCAGCACTGTTCACAGTGAACTGTGCTCAAACATCATGCCAGACACATGGCTCCACCATAACTTAGACACAGCCACCTGTGTTCATTTTTTCTCTCCACCCTGATCTGAGCCAGAAATGACCACAAATGAGGACTATCTTGTTCTCTTTGCGTTCACCACACACTATACTTAGCACAATGTCATTCAACATCAGATAACCAATATTTCACAGCTTTCTGTTTTTCTGAGCTCATTATAGAAAACTGAAGTAAATTAGAAAAATGCAAAGAAAATAAAATCAGCTGACATTCCACCACTCCGAGAGAACTGTCATTATTTTGGTAAACAGATGAATCCATGCATATTGAAAAATAAATATACGAACAATGTGCTTTTCTTGATTACTTAATTGTGTCATTTTCCCATGGCAATGAACATATATATATGTCTCATCACTTTGACTGGCTCCATGGTGTCCCACCACATGGATACACCATATAACAACGAACATTTAGGCTGCATCTGGTTCTTCTACATAAAAACAATACCCACAAAAAGCCATCAGGAGTATCCATACACACATATTTTCATGCCTTTTCTGTGATAAATTCCCAAAATGAAGACATGCTGGCCCGAGTCTGACACGTTTTCCCAAATGCTCCCCAGACAGCTGAACCAACTTAAATCCCACCTGCAATGTGTTGAAGCTGTGCTCTGTGTGCATCCCAGTCACCTGAGGGTCCTGTTAAAACACAGATTCTGATTCTCTGGGTCTGGGTGCCGCCTAAGTGTCCACACTGCTGGCATATTCCCATGTACCATCAATGCTGCTGGCCCAGGGATCCTGTTTAAGCAGCAAGGCCTGTGAGTGCTCATCTCTATCCCTGCCCATCAGTTAACATCAATCTTCTCTATCTCATAGGGGATGGATGTCACCTGTCACTCACTCATTACCAGGTGGGCCACGTCTTTCTGTGCATTTATAAGCCATCGATATTTCTCCTTTTATCAACTGCTTATTCAGTGTCCTTTGCCTTTTTTCTATTGGAGTTTTTGCCTTTCTTACACATCTATAAGCACTTATTTTAAAAAGATAACCTGTATGAGTAGTTCCCGTCTCCTGAACAGCTGGCTGGGACAAGATTTGCCGCAGTTTATCTTGATGAGAGAGCAGCGCGCGGCCCGCTTTCAGTATGTACAGCTTCAGCTGCTGGCATCGTAGCAGGTCCAGGTCCACTTGTCCTACAGGAGAAAGGAGTCCATGAGCTCCAACCATGCTGCTGTCTTGTCTGGGGAAGCCGCTCTGCTCCCAACTCATGGCACCGTGTTACCTATTATTACTACACTCAAATGCTCCTGACTGCTGAAATTTCAACCAGATGCCTAGGTCACAGACAAAATAATTTCACCTTTTCTTCCAAGACTCCTCTGAAAGAACTTCGTGAGATACTAACAACAGACAATTCTTTTAATTTATGAAAATCACGGCAATCTCCTACAGTCTACAGGATCAAATGGCACATTCATGACTGCAGGCAGAATGAGGGCAGACTCAGGAAGCCATCCCAACCAGGCAGCAGACAGCAGGCAGGGCCGGAACTGAAGGGGGACAGCAGAGGCCAGCCTGAGGCCAGGGAAGCAGCACTGAGGCACTGAGGGGAGGAGGTGGGCAGGTGACGATGGGGAACTCTTGGGGATTGGGCTTAAGCAACCGGCTGACGGGTTTATTCACCACGACAGGAAGCAGGAAGAAGAGCCAGCTAGCTGGTGGAGAGGGGCAGCTGAATTCTGGACATGCTGTAGTTTACATGCACTCAGGCTTCCCGGTCAGAGATGTCCAGAAGGCAGATGTGTGTATCTGGAGCTCAGTGAGAGTTGTGAACTGGAGAGTCAGAGTTGAAGGTGGTCCGTATCATAAAAGCTGGAGTGGTCACCATGGGTATGAGTAAGACAACTCAAGAAGAGTTGGCAGAATGAGCCAGAAGTTACTGATGAAACCACAAGGATTCCTGAAGTCTAAGAATGGCCAGGGAGAAGAAGCCCTCAAAGCATATACAAGGGGCAATAGTAAGACAGAGGAAAATCGAGGGAGCAGTATTCCACATCCAAAGCTTCAAACAGAGTGGCTGGGGTCAGGGCCACCTGCTGAAGGTTAAGGGGAAAGAAGAGAACACGGGCACCTCTTAAAAAGCCCGCTCAGAAGACACATAGCACTGAGAAGAAGAGTGATGAGGGAGGACTCTCCAGGGTCACTCTGAACATGGCATCGATGGCTGACTCGTGTGATTCTTACAAATCATGCTATCACCGAGCAGTGTTACATTCCCAACCATAACTCAAGAGACAGCAAATCAGTTTGAACCCAAAGACTTGGGCAGGGACATAAAGTTGCTTTGATAAAATGACAAGCACTGTCCAAGCAACACTCATTAAGACTGCAGCTGTTTCATCAGAAGGACCACGACTAACCTGCAAAGATCTGTTTAGGTGATTTCTTTATTTTGTGCTTTTCTAATTTGTTTCCCGCGAGGTTCACCAGCTGAGCCCAGACAGAGAGCATGGGCTCCGTGAAAGGCAAGTTGGTCACACTGAACACCACAGCTGGGAGCTGAGGGGAGGGGACATAAGCCTTCAAAATGTTGCCAATAAAATTAATAAATGAAATATTTTGAAAATTATATAATTACAGGTCTTTTCACATTTGACAATAACTTTAAAAAAAGATGACATCTAAGGCACACTTACATATATATGTCAAATATAATTACAACTACAGTAATTTTTTTTCACCTACTTATCAACAATAACTACATCTGGGTGATGGTCTTAGGTATTTTCTGTATGTTTCAAATTTTCTACATGTGTATCATTCCTAGTATTATCAAATATTATTTTATAGAGACGTACATTAAGATTGCACTTAGGTTATATGAAAATCAGCTAACCCCCTCACTTTCTTTAGGTACCCGTAATTCACAGGTTCAAGGTGACAATAGCTACTACATAAGTCATCTCACATGGCACAATTAAGAAGCATTTTCTACACGAAGAAAGGTTCTTTTAATTTTTAAAAGTTGAGCTGTTCAATAAAAAATAATCTTCATAATCCACATTTTAAAATAATTAAACTGTCCTATAACTAGACATTAAAGCTGCTAATGCCCTTTTTATGTCTCCAAGGCTAAAGTAAGACATATCAACTCTATAAAATCCTGCCAGACAGGCCCATTTACCATACGAGCGCAAAAGAGTCAAAGGAAGAAACGAAATGGTCTTCCTAAAGTCGGAGCTTCTTAGAAGGGAAACAAGATGTACAGAATCAAGTTCTCTCAGCTGCTCAGAGAACCCAGCTCTAGCATGAAGCCAGGTTACCTTACAACCTGAAGCTAACAGACACAGCCCACTTACCGCCTTGAGCTGGCTCAGCGGACAAACACGACGTGCCCGCATCTCAGAGAACTGCACGGTGATTCTGCCCTTTGGGGTGATGCGGGTGACGGTGCCTTCTCCAAACTCATCATGCATGACCTGGCCGCCGAGGCGCAGGCGGCCATCAATCCCCCCAATCACAGCAAGCACAGCCATGAGGCCACCCACTTCGGGGCTCTCAGAGTTAGGGAACCAGTCCTCCAGCAGGGCCTAGTACACACAGTAGACAGTAAGCTCAAGGGGGACACCGTGGAGCTGCCTGCTCCTTCCAGAAGTACTTTACGGTTAGGCTAAACTAAATTTTAAATTAGCTTCTTCAATAATCATTTCCAGCAAAACACACTTAACAGTGTATCTTTGAACAAAATGCATAGTGTTTAAAAAGACAACTTAAAAGTTAAATTAACATTCTATACAGAAAAATGAACTTATTTTAAAACATGGGAACTACCCCTTCCAACTGCTTCCCTGCCAAGCCACAGGTGATGGACTGGAGCTGAGAGTTGATGTACTTGTTTATAAGTCCATTCCACTGACTCAACGAGTGCAGGCTCCTGAGCAGTACCACCACCTCTTCTGCCAGAGTGCTGCTGTGGGTGGCTGTCAGGGAGGCCTGCGGGCGGGCTCTCCTCCTCCTCAGAGTGGACTCTGCAAGAGAGACACAAGAGGAGCGGCACTGCACTCTGCTCCCTCACAAGGACACAAAGCAGGAGGCGAGCTGCCCTACCTCTGAGTAACGGGATATCTGAAGAACACGTAGTAAGCAAACTGCCCAAGAAACCAAACAGCTTTTCCACAAGGCATTTCATGTCCCTTGACCTCTCAGTCTTGTCCCACGATGGAAGTACTGCTTGCAGTAAATGTACAGCTAAGATCTAATAAAAGACAATTTAAAATGACAAGCATTCAAGAAAACCAATACCTGACAGATGAAGAGATTATGGATCTTTATTTTGTCTTTATTTTTTGTTCCAACAAGGCAATTTATGATGTGAAAAATGTAATGTTATTTTACAACCAAATAATTATACCAAAGTTGATAAAAATAATAATAAACTACATTACAGACGCAGGTGTTTGTTCCTTTAATTAAAACTGAATTCTTTCCAGACAGCTCCAGTGACTCAGATGAGAGCAGTGGATGGTATTTCTCCCTCACCCAGTGCCAGCCAAATCATGTCTCTAAAAGACCTACCTTGTGTTAGTCTCCTTCTCTTCCCCCCTGCGGTTCAATACTGAGTAAAGCGCCTAACTGCAACAGGGCCTGGTAGTGATGCCACTCTCTGTGGCCTCGTGCAGTCCCCACAGCCACACGGGGCATGGGCCAATGGGAGTGCAGTTACCTGCCTCTGCAGTGATGCAGCCGTGAAAGGCGCATGCCCTTCCACGATCTGCATCAGCAGGGTGATCCAGGGTGGGGAGCTGAGAGCACCACACATCTGCGGTGTGAGAGCGATACTCCGCACAAAGCCGAGCGTGCACCAACTCCTGTGCTGCTCTCTACACACCTGGCTGTTTGGTAGGGCTGTGGGAAGGAAAAAAAAACCCACTTGGCACCGAGTATTTAAAAACAAATAATCAGTAAAATCTTTACCTTTAATTTACCTACTATTTTATTTTCAGCAACAAGCTACTCTACAAATATACTGCAATTTCAATAATTCCAAGTGAGAGGAATGAGAGAAGAGTTCCAAGTTAACTCAAAGAACATTTTTAAGCCTTTTAAATACTTTTAAAATACATATAGTGACTCCAACTAGTAGATGAATTTCATCGACTTAATGTCTCTAGAAAGGAGCCCTGGTGGCGCAATGGTTAAAGTGCTGGCTGCTAACTGACAGGCTGGCAGCTCAAGCACCCCAGCCACTCCTTGAGAGAAAGATGCGGAAGTCTGCTTCCATAAAGATTAACAGCCTTGTAAATCCTACGGGGCACCTCTACTCTATCCTACAGGGTCGCTCTGAGTCAGAATTGACTCTATGGCAGTGGGTTTGGCTTGGTTTGGAACGTCTCTAGGCAATAGGAAAATGGTTTCTAATTCAAACAACAGTTATTTATAAGAGTACATCTATTATATTAAAAAACCTCATGTGTTTTAAATATTCTCTATGATCTTGTCTATACTTAATCTGTACCATAAATTTCCAACCCAATTTAAAAAGTCTGCATTAACAGAATAAGTGGTTATCATGTTTACACAATTTGATCATATGATTCAGACATGACCAGGAAACACCAAAGGAGCGTGTTTGCTCCCCCTGGCTTCCCAGCTTCCACTCGTGGTCACCTCCCCTGTAGCTGAGGTGTGGGGCTCTGAGGCTGGAATCTCTTCACATGACCCCTTCCTTGGACCCTCTTGAGGGCCTCCTTCCAAGGCCTGAGTGACCAGCTCACTTTCCTTCGCTCTCCCTCCTGCTCACAAGGATTACAGTGATTCCCACCTCTTTCAGAACAAGATACACACTCACTCACATACACAATCACACATACCCATACCCACGATTCACCTGTACCCCTACACACTCACTCACTAACAGATTCACACAATCATTCACACAGTCATGCACACACACACACACTGACTCACATACAGGCTCACATTCAAACACTCCTCACTCCAGCATACACTCACTGACATTCATTACACTAGCATACTCACATGTACACACACACATGCTCTCACATACTCACCTGAACTCGCACTCAAATACACATATTCAGGCACTCAGTCACATACTCACTCCCACCCCCAGACATAGTCACACAACAAAATTACAGTCCCCAAATATTGACTTTTGTGGCCCACAATGACTCATTACATGCCTGTCTTGTCTGTTGTCCCACTTTCCACTAGCATGCGGAGCAGTCCACACAGAGTCTTAGTGGCCTCACTCTGCATGACTTCAGCATGTACTCCAGCAGAGAGACAAAGAGTTTGCAGTAAATTAATAGTACTTGTAAGCATCACTGAAGTGGGATGAATGTTCCTTTCAATTTGTTCAGCTTCTAAAAAAAAAATAATCAAAATAAGAAACTACACTTTGAAATAAAATTGGAAAACGGCCTCATACGTGCTTTAACGAACTTCCCATTACATTCTTTCTTCTATCTTACCCTGGAGAGGGAAGCACATCTTTTCAGAGGAGCATCTAAGAGAACTAAACCCTTGGTCTATTCATTCCTGTTCCACCTTCCTTGTAAATAATGTTTAAATTTTTTAAAACAAACCCAGCACTAAAATGATTTCAGGGATTAATTTCTTAAGAAAGACAACGTATCTGATTAGAATAATCAACTTGTCAAAAGCTGGTTTCCAGGGAACTCGTCTAAAAGCCCGGGTGACGTCATAACATACCACACTCATGGGAGTAAAGGCCCAATGTCTCACACCCAAAGCCTGCTGGCTCTTGGATGTGAAGACGTGTCAACAGAGGCCCCACTTTCTAATGGGCACCCCTGCAAGGCTCCAAATTTCACTGTGAGTCAAGTTTCCAAGCAGAAAGCCAGATCTGCACTCCTGCTCGCAAGAGAGAAGAAGGAAGGGTGGTGACAGCTGGTTGATGTTGCTGTAAATTGTGAGGCTAGGCACGATAATGATGATAAAGAAAGCACCAGATGCTATTCGCACATTATCCTCATAAGCCCACAAGGTGAGCATCAGCCCCACTTTTACACGCGCTCCGCTTAGACAGGAGGCCACGATTCCCAGAAGGATGGAGCACAGAGCATCTGAGCCAAGCCTTCGGAACTCAGACACTGTAGGCAGCCCCATGCCCGCTCTGTGGCACAGCCCGGCACTTCTCCGGCCCTCAACACCACCTCTTATGCAAGGGGGCTCATACCATCAGAAAAAGGCTTCCATCCGGAGCTCAGCATGCTTACACACAGTCAAACCTGTGCACCAACAGCCAGCGTGGCCTTCCAGATGGCCACAGGGAGCTCAGCCTGATGAGCTTCATCCTCGGGCCAAGGTCATGAGGACCTCCTCCCTCACCTCTGGATGTCCTTTCCAGGGTCACCCACAAATTCTCAGCTCTACTTTCCCTGAGCCAATTAAGTATGGACTAATGCACACTCTGTAAGGTTGTCTGAGTCTGGGGCGATGGAGGAATGACGAAAGGGTAAGAAACGGGGTCTGTGCCTGGTGAGGCTAGTATGGGTGAAGAGGAAGCTGATGAGCAAACATCCAGAGTGCGACGCCAACTTCACAGGCGCCACTCACTACTGCGGACTCCGGGTCCTGGCCAATTGCAGACAGTGCAGAGAGGAGGAGCAAGCATCTGCATCACCTGGCCTTACCACAGTAACCTCAGGGGGAGGTGAGGGAGGAGATACCAAGGTCAGTTCCAGTGAGACCACTGACTTCCAAGGCCAGTTTGTACACATGCTTCTGAGCCACTTGGGATCTTATTTCAAAGCGCTGATTAAAGGACAGACCCAAATCTACAAAATCACTGTCTGCAGAGGAGCCCTGATATATGTCTTTGCCATCCCAGATGAAAATGACAGATAACCAGCATTTGGAAACAATGTGCCTAGGCCATCCTGAGTCACCCACCGGAATCATCCTCGGTGTCCAAATCCTCTGCCGAGGGCTGCGTAGAAGCTGGCAGCTCTGCCAACTTGAGGTCATACTTTCCTTCCTTCCCCATTCTGTATGAGTTGGTGCTGCCCGTGTCCCACTGGACCCTTATCCAGCCATCCTCTCCCAGCTCACCAATCACACGGCCCAGGCCAGGAGGAGGTCCGTCCTGAGAAAGCAAAAATAAAGATCAGTGCAGGCAGTACGTCCACTGCCCAGCCTTCTCCAGAATCTCCACCCAGAGACTATCCCACCAAGGTCTCCAGTTGGCCACTCTCCCTGGAAAGGGGATTATGCCACTGCACAGACCTCCTGTTAACAAGACTAGTTCTAAACTTATCGCAAAATATACAACTAGGATTATCACTTCGAATTAAATGTCATGAAATAACTTGCTCAGGCTCTGTTCTTCCCTCTGAGATACTTACTCTTCTACTTTAAAAAGGGATAAAATCTTTGCTGTGTGGTTAGTTGCCATCGAGCTGATTCTAACTCATGGCGATCCCATGTGTGTCAGAGTAGAACTGTGCTCCACGGGGTTTTAAAGGCTGTAACCTTTTGGACGCAGATCACTGTAATCCAAGGAGCCACTGGGTGGGTTCAAACGACCAATTTTTTGGCTAGCACTTGAGCACTTAACTGTCGCACCACTCAGGGACTCAAAATCTTTGCTATCCCTCAGTGTTTTACCAAAGAAGCCAGAGAAAAAAGAACCATCTCAAACAATCCTCTCTAAGCAAATGCAGAGATGGCGCTGTCCAGTGCGGCTCCAACAGTCTTTCCCGTGGTCCTCTACACCCTGCGCAGCGCTTCAGAGGAGTTACAACCTGACACGCGCACCAGCGACTCCATGCTCCTACTCTTCCGTTTCCCTCTGGCTCTCGTGTCTATGAAAGAACCTGTTCTTAAGATGCTGCTGCCTGTACCAGGACACTTTTAGTTCTGATACTGGAGATACCTGGGCTTAAAGTGTGGCTGAGAAACCTAGACACGACAGGAATGCTACCACACTTTACAAAAATGCAGACACCAGCCACACATGACCACTGAATCATCTTCTTCCATCTGGGAGGATCTGACAGATATTTGGAAGGGTCATACTACAAAGGAGTGGAAAACTGGCTGCCCGCCAGCCAGCAGATGTGCTGCACACACCTGCAATGCTGGGCTCTCAGCCCACAATGGTCGTTTTCTGCTTCAGAGCTTTCAGGATACTATCCTTCAGAAGGAGGTTGTTTCTCTCTCTTGCTTACCCTCACTCTTAATCTGGTTACACATCATGTGTGCCAAATGTCAGTGAGTGGCCACCGCTTTCTGCATGCAACGGTCTCCCTTCAGTGTCCCAGAGCAGGCCACGTTCCTCTCTGCTTAGAAGTCACCAGCTCTATCATCCTACGTTATCTACCAATTGTACGTGTCCTGAGTTAAGGTAGGGTTTGTCCCATTTTTCACACTTCTATCAGATAAATCAGAACACGTGACTAGTGTGTTAAAGAAACCTCTGCGTACCTGATCTCCCCATTTCCAGTCCACACCTCTCATGACCCTGGTTCCGATCTTCATCAGAGCTGCCAGCTCAGGGCCTGACACGGGGAGCTGCACGGGAGTCGTCTCCTTTCGCGTTTCTTCCAGAACGGTGGCTGAGGCTCCTCGGGCAAAAGCATTCGTATCTTCTTCTACACTGTCAGAACTAGGGCCTGTCAAAGGATCAAAAACAACAGGTGAGCCAAAAAGTTACTATAATTTCCTAATCTTAAAACACACACACACACACACAATCAACAGGTACTGATGAAGACAACATTAAAGAATCCGTAGTGTATCTTTTATTTATGAAATAAAATCTATGAAAAATTACTCATTTGGTCTAGGATAAAAAAGGCAAGGGAAAGACAAAATACAAATTACATACAAATATATTCAGAAAAGCTATCTATTCTATCTCTAGGAGTTATCTAAAAAATATGCATAATTATTGTTAGAGAGACAACTATGCTTTTATTAACAGAAAAATAAAAGATAACCACCTAAAAGTCTAACAATGGGAAATTAACAAAATCTAATTATGGTATGTGCCAGGTAGAGGGTGCCTGCATGACCAGCCCCAATAAAAACCCTGGGAGATGAGCTTCTGATGAGCCTCCCTGGAAGTTAACATTTTCACACATGTTGTTACAACTCATTGCACATCCTAAGTGACTCTACTGGGAGAGGACCCTTGACAGCTGGCACCTGGTTCCCCCCAACTCCACCTCATGCACGTTTGCTGGTTTTGCTTTGTATCTTATATGTGAGTCCTCCTAGACTGTCACAGAAACCTGAGTGGCTTTGGGGGACTCCCGATACAGTTGTGTCAGCAATGGAATTCTCTTGAATAACCCTGACTCTCTGAAGTAGCCAATAGCACTGTTTGGGCAAAGGAAGGCTGAAGGGGCAGGGTATGACAAACGGCTGGTGCCCGGGGGGCTATGGAAGCACCTACAATATAAAAGAGCAGTTGAGCTGTCTGCTCTAAGAGGTAAAATTTGCCTGTGGATTTGAAAATTATAAATTGGACCCCAGGATTCGGCTTCCTGAAAGGTCTGGCTGTTTTAGGCCACGCTGGCTATAGAGGGGTGGGGGACCAAAAGGAGGGGAAGAAAGGTATAGCCGAGTACGTCTTTCGCTTCTGTTCTCTCCTCCAAGTGAGAAGAAAATGGCCCAAACCCGCCCAGAGGTGGGCCAAAAAGGTTATGAATTTGTGCTACTGACTTCTCCATGTGGGAAGAAAAAAGGTTAATCAATTTCCAGGGCTGGAGCCAAGTTTTAGATAAATCAGAGGGAGTGGGGGAAGGGAGAAACATTCTAGTCGTTCTTGAGCCTAGCCACTGCTCACCACCCATGCATTCCAGCCAGGGTCATCCCCAGCAGCTGTCATGTGAACCCTGTAAATGTTGACATACTGACAGGGGACTGAATAAATGTATAACTAGAAAACAAGGGGTAATTTTTTAAAAAGTGGCTCTGTGGATCTGATGTACAGATAAAATTGATATAAAACATTATATGCTTATAATTTCATAAATGCTAGAGATCATCCTGATCACAGAAAGCTGCACTATATAAAACAAAACCAAATTTGTTGCCATTGAGTCAATTCCAACTCATAGCAACCCTATAGGGCAGAGTAGAATTGCCCTACATGGTTTCCAAGGAGCGGCTGGTGGATTTGAACTGTTGACCTTTTGGTTAGCAAACACTTACCCACTGTGCCACCAGGGCTTTGCACTATATATACACGAAGCCCAGGCAGCAAAGTGGGTTAAGTGCTTGGCTGCTAACTGAAAGTCTGGCGGTTCAAACCCACAGCCGCTCAGCAGGAGAAAGATGTGGCAGTCTGCTTCTGTAAAGATTACAGCCTCAGAAGCAGTTCTACTCTGTCCTGTACGGTCGCTATGAGTCAAAATCAGCTCGATAGCAACACGTTTGATTTATATATATACACGTACACTAAAAAAAAAAAAAAACTGCTGCTGTCAAGTCACTTCCAACTCATAGTGACCCTACAGGACAGAGTAGAACTACCCAACAGGGTTTCCAAGGCTGTAATCTTTACAAACGCAGATACAGTAAAACCTGCAAAAGTTGGAACCTGTGTAAGGCAGAAACCTGTCAGAGAAGGAAAACTCAAATATTTTCCACTAAACTGAGTGATCGAAAAATGGTAAGACAGCACCCTGTAACCTGTGAGACCCGGAAAAACAAGGCAGTTCCATCAAGTTCCAGCTCTCACAGGTTTCACTCGGTGTGGGTGTGTGTGTGTGTGTCTATCAGTGTGATAGATAGATACATAGACAGACAGACAGACAGACAGATAGATATAGATAGGTATCAGGGAGACACAAATCCTTTGCTTTTTCCCACTGGCAGACCAGTTAGTACTTTAAGTCAGAGTACTGGAAACAGAATTTAAGCCTCCATTAACCAAAGATTTGCACTGTGAGTTTTACCTACTAGAGTCTCTGAAAAAGGGGAGATAACATAAAAAGAGAGGCAATCTCTAAATTAAGACACACTTGCAGAATTTTAAAAACCAATTTTTAGTTGCTAATGAGATCTTAAAAAATCAGATGTCTAACCCTTAGAGGATGATTGTTTTCTATCCTTACGCATATTTTTGAAGCGGTCAATTTGGACTCTTTAAAAAAAGAAACAAGATAAAACAGGGGTTCAAAAGCCTTGCTTTTCACTCGGACTTGGAACACGGCTATCTGGCCCTGAGACTTCTTGGCTTTCTGCTGAAGAAGAAACAGCATGATAAACTGTCCTGACCTACACAGAGCACTCTCCTCCTCTGGCACTCATGGGTCATTTTTCAGGATATACCACATGTTATGTCACAAAGCAATTCTCATAAATTTAAAAAGACTGAAATCATACAAAGCATCTTCTCACACCATGATACATGAAACTAGAAATTAATAACAGAAGGAAAACTACAAATTTGACAAATATGCTGAGATTAAACAACATACCCTTAATGGTTAAAGAGCTGAAGAAGTTACAAGGGAACTTAGAAAATACTTAGAGGCAAATGAAAACAAAAACACAACATACCAAAACTTAATAGATGCAGTGAAAGCAGTGCTCAGAGGAACATTTACAGCAGTAAACACCTACATCACAAAAAGAAGAAAGATCTCAAATCAATAATCTAACTTATGCCTTAAGGAACTAGGAAAACAAGAGCAACTAAACCCAATGTTAGCAGCAGGAAGGAAATAATAAAGATTAGGGCAAAGATAAATGAAAAAAAAGAACAGAAAAACAACAGAGAAAAACCAACAAAACCAAAAGTTAGCTCTTTGAAAACATCAACAAAATTGACAAACTTTTAGCTAGACTGACAAAGAAAAAGAGGGAGAAGACACAAATAATTAAAATCAGAAATGAAAGTGGGTACATTACCACTGACCTATAGAAATCAAAAGGACTATAACAGAATGCTATGAACAACTGTATACCAACAAATTAGACCACCCAGGTGAGATGAACAAATTCCTAGAAACACAAAAACCATAAAAACTTCCTAAAGAAGAAAACAGAAAATCTGAACAGGCTATACCAAGCACAGAGACTGAATCAGTCATCAAAAATCGTCCAAAAACCATGCTCATGGATAGGTAGACTCAACACAGTGAAAATGACAATTCTACCCAAAGCAATTTACAAATACAATGCAATCCCAATCCATATACCAACAACACAGAAAAACTAATCATTAACTTTATATGGAAAGGGAAGAAGCCCCGGATAAGAAAAGCTCTACTGAAGAAGAAGAATAAAGTAGGAGGACTCACACTATCTGACTTCAGAACCTACTATACAGCTACAGTAGTCAAAACAGCCTGGTACTGGTACAATGACAGATACATTGACAAATGGAACAGAATTGAGAACCCAGATGTAAATCCATCCACCTACGGTAACCTGATCTTTGACAAGGGCCCAAAGTCCACCAAATAGGGAACAGAGAGTCTTTTTAACAAATGGTGCTGGCAAAACTGGATATCCATCCACAAAAAAAATGAAACAGGACCCATACCTCATACCATACACAAAAACTAATTCAAGATGCAACAAAGACCTAAATATAAAGCCAAAAACTATAAAGTTCATAGAAGAAAAAATAGGATCAATGCTAGGAGCCCTAATGCACGGCATTAAACAGGATACAAACTATAACCAACAACACACAAACCCGAGAAGATAAGCCAGATAACTGGGATCTTCTAAAAATTAAACACTTATGCTCATCAAAAGACTTCACCAAAGGAGTAAAAAGAGAACCTACAGACTGGGAAAAAAATTTTGGACATTACAAGTCAGGTAACAGTCTAATCTCTAAAATCTACAAGAAAATACAACACCTCTACAACAAAAACACAAACAATCCTATTAAAAAATGGGCAAAGGAAATGAACAGACAGTTCACCAAAGAAGAGATTCAAGTGGCCAACAGACACATGAGGAAATGCTCACGATCACTAGTCATTACAGAAACGCAAATTAAAACCACAATGAGATACCATCTCACCCCCGGCATTACCAGCACGAATCAAAAACACTGGAAATGACAAATGTTGGAGAGGCTGCAGGGAGATCAGAACTCTTATGCACTTCTGCTGGGAACGCAAAATGATACAACCATCTTGGAAAATGATATGCTCCTTCCTTAGAAAGCTACAAATAGAAATACCATACGATCTAGTAATCCCACTCCTAGGAATATATCCTAGAGAAATAAGAGCCATCACACAAATAGACATATGCACACCCATATTCATTGCAGCACTGTTCACAATAGCAAAAAGATGGAAACAACACAGATGCCCATCAACAGATGAATGGATAAACAAACTGTGGTACATACACACAGTGGAGTACTACCCAACGATAAAGAACAATGATGAATCTGTGAAGCATCTCATAACGTGGATGAAACTGGAGGACATTATGCTGAGTGAAATAAGTCAACTACAAAAGGACAAATATTGTATGAGACCTCTATTGTAAAAACTCATGAAAAAGTTTACACACAAAAAGGAACAATCTTTGTTGGTTATGAGGGATGGGGGGGTGGAGGGTAAATACTAAACAGATAATAGATAGTGGTAACTTTGGTGAAGGGTAAGACAGTACATAATATTGGGGAAGCCAGCACAGCTTGTACAAGGAAAGGTCATGGAAGCTCCATAGACATATCCAAACTCCCTGAGGGACTGAATTGTTGGGCAGAGGACTGTGGGGACCATGGTCTCAGGAAACATCTAGCTCAAATAGCATAACACAGTTTTTAAGACAATGTTCTACATTCTACCTTGATGAGCAGCATCTGGGGTCTTAAAA
>NW_004443955.1:717499-764745 GCF_000243295.1 Trichechus manatus latirostris | reverse complement strand
GTTGTTAACCAATGTCATAAAACAATATGTGTACTGACTGTTTAATGAGAAACTATTTGTTCTGTAAACCTTCATCTAAAGTACAATAAAAATAAGTAAGTAAATATCCAAAAAAACAAAGTCCAGGCCCAGATTGCTTTCACCGGTGAATTCTATCAAATATTTAAAGAAGAATTAACACCAACTTTTTAAAAAATGCTTCCCAAAATAGAAGAGAATACTTCCTAACCCATTCCATGTGGTCGGCATTACCCCGACACCAAAAGTCAAAGACATCACAATATAAGAAAACTACAGACCAATATCCATTATGCATTGATGTAAAAATCTCCAACAAATTAGCAGCAAACCAAATCCAGAAGCATACTGAAAGTAGTATACATCATGTTTCAACATATAAAAATCAGTTAATGTAATATACCACATTAACAGAGTAACAGAAAAAAAAAAACAATCATCTCAATAGATGGAGAAAAAGCATCTGACAAAATCCAACACCCTTTCATGATTTAAAAAAAAAAAACACACTTGATAAAGTAGGAATACAGAGGAACTTCCTTTTGATAAAGGCTATATACAAAAAAAGAAAAAAAAACCCACAGCTGACATCATACTCGATAACAAAAGACTTTTAAAGTTTTCCCCCTAAGATCAGGAACAAGACAAGGATGCCTACTTTGACTGTTTCTACTCAATATGGTACTGGAAGTTCAGTACCAAAGCAACTTAGGTAAGAAAAAGAAATAAAAGGCATCTAAACTAGAAAGAAGAAATAAAACTATCTCTACTCCTCCAAAACAACATAATTTTATATACCTGATTTTTCACAAATAACGGGCCCAAGTAAATAACATGCCCACTCATGTAATGCACCTAGGAAAATTATGTGCAAGGGAGTTGGCAAACAATGTGTAACACGTGCATTACTTGTGTAAAAATACAGTAATGAAAATCCTAAAGAGTCCCACACCCACCCCCCAAAAAATAGCTGTTATGGCTAATAAACTAATTAAACACCTTGCAGGATACAAGATCAACACAAAAAAGTCAGTTGTATTTCTACAGACCAACAATAAACAATCCAAAAAAGGAAATTAAGAAAACAATTCCATTTACAATAGTATTAAAAAGAATAAAAAACTTAGGAATTAATTTAACCAAGGAGATGCAACATTTGCACGCTGAAAATTCCAAAACATTGCTGAAATAAAGAGCTAACTCACTGCTGTCAAGTCAATTCCCGACACTTAACAACCCCATAGCACACAGTAGAACTGCCCCATAGGGTCTCCAAGGTCATAATCTTTAGTGAAGCAGACTGCCACATCTTTCACCTACAGAGCAGATGGGGGGTTCAAACCGCTGACCTTTTGGTTAGCAGCCGAGGGTTTAACCACTATGTCACAAGGGCTCCTCATAGTAACAAACGCCTGTGTTAAAAAAAGACCACTATCCCAAACTGATAACCTAACTCTACAACTTAAGGAACTAGAAACAGATGAGCAAACTAAACCTAAGGCTACCAAAAGAAAGGAAACAATAAAAAGCGGAAGAGAAACAGAGAAGAAAACAACAGAATCAATTAAAATCAGTCCAGTGTCTTAACCACTTAACCACTGTGCCACCAGGGCTCCTTTAAAGAGCTCACTCAGGGGATTGGAAGATGTAATATTAAGATGGTGACACTACCCAAAGCAATGTACAGATGCAATGCAAAAAAACCTGGTCCTGTTGAGTCGATGCCGACTCATGATGACCCCGTGTATGACAAAGTAGAACTGCACCACAGAGTTTTCTTGGCTGTAATCTTTACAGAGGCAGAACACCAGGCCTTTCTTCCACAGTGCTGCTGGGTGGGTTCAAACCCCTAACCTTTAAGTTAGCAGTCGAGCACTAACTATTTGCACCACCCAGGGACCTACAGATTCAAAGCAATCCCTGCCAAAATTCCAACGGCATTTTTTGGAGAAGTGGAAAAGCTGACCTTAAAATTTACATGGAATTGCAAGGAACACCAAATAGCCAAAACAATCTTGAAAAAGAAAAACAAAGTTCAAGGACTCATACTTTCCAATTTCAAACTTACTACTAAACTACAGTAATCAGTGTTGTACTGGCATAAGGATAAACAGATCAATGGAATAGAATTGAGATTCTGGAAGTGAACCCATATGTCTATTGTTAATTAATTTTCAACAAGGGTGCCAAGATCTTTCAACAAGGAAAGAACAATCTCTTCAACAAACGGTGCTGGTACAAGTCGATATGCAGAAGCACAAGAATGGAGTTGGACCGTTAACTCACACCACACACGAAAATTGACTTCAAATGATTCAAGCTAAATGTAAGAGGTAAAGCTATAAAACTCTTAAAGAAAACACAGGGGTAAATCTTCATGGCCTTGGATTAGGCAACGGTTTCTTAGATGTGTCATCAGAACTACAAGCAACAAAAGAAAAAGACGTAAAATAAATTTTATCAAAATTAAAAATTTTTGTACAAAGGACAGTATCAAGAGAGTAAAAAAGACAACCTAGAAAATGGAAGAAAATATTTGCAAATCATTTCTGATAAAGGTCTAGTACCCAGATATATTTAAAAAAATACAAATGAACAACAAATAAACAACCCAAGAAAAAATGGCCAAAGGACTGAAATAAACATTTCTCCAAAGAAGATGTACAAATAGCCAACAAGCACATGAAAAGATGCTCCGCGTTTATTTGTCATTAGGGAAATGCAAATCAAAACCACAACGAGATACCACTTCACAACCTGTCAGAACTGCCGAGTTGATTCCACCTCATACTGACCCTCCGGAACAGAGCAGAACTGCCCCACAGGGTTTCTAAGGCTACAAACCTTGGCAGACGCAGACTGCCACACCTTTCTCCATGGAGCTGCTGGTGGATTCAAACCGCCAACCTTCTGGTTAGCAGCCAAGCGTTTTAACCACTGAGCCACCAGGACTCCTTTCACAGTCAGCAGGATGGCCATCATCAAACAAACAGAAAATAAGAAGTGTTGGAGAGGATGTGGAAAAACTGAAACCCTCATACGCTGCTGGTAGGAATGTAAATGGTGAAGCCTCCACAGAAAACAATTTGTCAGTTCCCCAGCAGGTTAAACACAGAATTACTACAAGACCCAGAAATTACCACATGACTCCTAGCTATATATCCAAAAGAAGTGAAAACAGGTGTTCAAACAAAAACGTGTTCACGAATGTTCATTAACAGCATTATTCACAATATCTAAAAGGTATAAACAACCTAAATGTCCATCAACTGATGAATTAATAAACAGAATGTGGTATAGGCATACAATGGAATATTATTCAGTCATAAGAAGGAATGAAGTTCTGATACATACTACAATACGGACCAACCTTAAAAACATTATGCTAAGTGAAAGAAGTCAGACATGAAAGACCACATATCATATAATCCCATTTATATGAAATATCCCGAACAGGCAAATCCTAGAGACAGAAAGATTAGGAATTGGGGAGAAGGCAGGGAGAAATGGGGAGTGACTGCTTAATGGGTAAAGGGTTTCCATTTGGGGTGAAGAAAAAGTTCTGGAAGCAGCCAGTGGTGATGGCTGCACAGTACTGTGAATGTATGCAATGCCACTGAAGCATACACTTCAAAATGGTTTAAGTGGTAAATTTTGTTATATGTATTTTATCACAATTTTTAAAAAATGTAAAAAAAGAGAAAGAGATCAAGACAAAAACTTGACATTTTCAAATCTGACATTTTCTTTAGAAAAGCCAGTGTCGACCTACCGATCAGTCGTAGTGCTGTCTGTGTGAGGGCAAGAGTGCCCGAGTTCAAAAGGAGGTTCAGGTTGTTGGCTCCATGCTGCACGGTCAGCATGCAAAGCATCACCAGGAGAAAGCGAGCTTGTGGGATGGTCCCCAGGCTTGGTCCTGATGGGTTCTCATTGGTAATGGTTTGCAGGGGAACAGGCTGGATACCTAATAAGCATTGGCACCCACATAAATTCCTTGTGTGTGGACACAAGACATACATGATGCAGAAAGCATTAGCAATGTTCTTTAATTCTATTTTTCAGAGGATGTTCATAGAGGAAGAGTATCAGGCAGCTCTGTAATGATTTGTGATGGTCCTGCCACCTTCATTCCACATACGGCTATCTCTGTCTACACAATTTACCACACTGCTCTAGCATCCTCTAAGTATCCCTGCTGCCTGATTCATTTCATGTCAAGTGTAAACAGATGCGTTTTACTTCTCTTCCACAAAACCAATCCTAGGATTTCTCTGTAGATGTTCAAACAACCCCAGAAATAAGTATTAACAGAGGATACGGACATTTTGGGGTAGATGGTATAAGCGATACACATGAAAATATGTTAAAATTTAAAAGCTTTATTATTAGAATACTTCAAAATTGTGTCTTCTGCCATGTTTTGTTTAGAACCTGAGAAAGATAAAAGCGGCCTAGATTATTATTCTAATATACAAAGTTACTAATGTCTTCATGAAAGCAAAAATTACCATTTGCAAGCTTCCATAACACATAATTAAGAGCTAGGCTATGAAAAAATGCTGATATGGACGTGGGCATTACTGCAATGTCAACTTGAATATGGCCTATTAATTACCAGATATTTTTTAAACTCACCAAGCTCTTTAAATTTGGCATTTGCATCCATCAAAACATTTCGAATATTCTGCACAGCCCAAGCATACAGCTTGCCAAAAGTAACTTCCAGCAGCATTCGGTTAAAAGGTGGAATCAGATCAACATCCTTTAAACAATCTGCAAGAGGTTCCCTTTCAAACAAAGATAAACAAGGTTACTTAGAACATTATCACACTTGGAACTTTAACGGAACAATGTTTTGTTTCCAGTTTCTCTTATGAAAAAAATGTTATAAAATTTTACCCTATATCAATCCCCTCAGGAATAAGTCTTTGCCATCCACAAAACACAGCATATTGCACAGATGGAAGTAAGAAATTTTTGGCTGCCAGTTTTAAAATTGTATCTATCCCTTCCAGACGAACCTCTGCTCTCTCCAACTGCAAAATATCAATGCATACTCTTAAGTGTTGGGTATATTATCTCATGCAGAGAAGCATGTTCTCAACAAAGTTTACCTGTTTTAACAAGCACTTCCTCATTTTTTCCACATCCACTGGCTCTTCTTTAAGGGCAAATTCAGCAATTGTACTGAGCAGTGCAGACTGCGGATAGAGACCCTGGACATTCTGCTTCAGCCACTTGTACTTGTGGACACCTGTTACCGTACTCAGCAGTGGTTGCCATTTATCCTAACAAAGGAAAACCATTTTCACCTCTGGGTCTAAAACAGTTACTCAAATAAAACACAGATGAGTAATGTCACTAGGTTTAAACTGGTAAAATATTTTAATTAACTAATACAGTAAAATTGTATTTCTATGCCACAAATATGCTTATAAGTGAATTTATAATCTGTGGTTAAGCACTCAGCTGCTAACCAAAAAGTTGGCTGTTTCAACTCACCAGCCACTCTGTGGGAGAAGATGGGGCAGTCTGTTTCTGTAAGGATTTACAGCTTTGGAAACCCTATGGGGCAGTTCCACTCTGTCCTACAGGGTCACTATGAGTTGGCACTGACTCAATGGCAATGGTTTTTTTGTTGTTGTTTTGTCTGATACTATGTACTTTGGAACAGGCTAACTTGAAATACACACTTATCATTCATATTAATAGTCTCAAGGACCAGTACAGTTTCTGGAACAAAGGATATACTCAACAAGTGACTGGTAAATGAATAATCATATAACGTTTCACTAAAAATAACAGGAAACACCTCTTCATCTACAGGTCAGACCACAGCATTGCATATTAAGTTCACTGAGTATCACTGGGGCACAGTTATCCACACTTTTAGTAACAATCCCACTCCATTTACTACCCTACAGACGCTAAAATACAAAGCTACAAGGCTTGTGGATTCCTTTGCTATATGCTGTGTTTTATTTAACCAGTATCAGAATTACAGAAAATACTTCACCTTGGGTGATTTAATTGTAATGGGTCTTTTGTCCACATTTATAGGACTGTGAGGCAAAATGCAAGCTTCTTCTAAATCACTCTCTTCATTTCCAATTTTCTCTTCATCATCAGTAGATTCTGGCTTTTTAGAAACTACGTTTAAAAAAGTCATTCGTTATAAAAATAATCTACTTAAATATAATTCTTAATTAAGAAATATTTAAATGTGTATGAAGGTGTAAAATATAACTACTCTGTTCAAAGAAACATGTAAACTCCATTGTCAACTGAAATGGTCAAACTACAAAGTGAAGCCTGCCATAAAGAGTTCCACACCATCTGACATCCAACATGGACATGGAGCTCCACCATGTCAGCTAGGGCTACAAAGGGGGAAGAGCTAAGCAGCCCAAACATTTTCTTAAAGGACTAGGTCGTGAGTGTT
The DNA here is from genome assembly GCF_000243295.1 of Trichechus manatus latirostris. NCBI lineage: Eukaryota > Metazoa > Chordata > Mammalia > Sirenia > Trichechidae > Trichechus > Trichechus manatus. Next base: position 758,285 of record NW_004443955.1, on the reverse strand, counting down.
TTAGTCTTTGTAGGTTATTCGGTCTGTCGCAACTATGCAGCTCTGCTGCTGTAGCATGAAAAGTAGCTACAGACCACGTAAACAAGCAGGCATGGCTATGTTCCAATATGAGTCGGAATCGACTCAATGGCAACAGGTTTGCTTTGCTTTGGTGCTCAAATAGAACTTTATTTATGCATACTACATTTAAATTTCATATAATATTCATGCATCAAAAATACTATTCTTCTCTTTGTTTTTTTAACCATTTAAAAATGTAGAAAGCATTCTTAGCTCACAGACAATAACAGAGGCAGGTATCAGGCCAGATTCGGCCCACAAACCCTGGTCTGCCCACCCCAGTCTAGCCCCATGATTCTGCCACCAGAACCAACTAGACACCTTTTTTCAAGGTGATCCTCTTTAATTAGGGAAGTTTCTATTGAATTTGCAAAGTGATAGGTAGTATTTGTTCTATATTTTTGGTCTCTTTGAAGGCTTTTAGTCCAATTCTACTAAGCATATGATATAAATAATAAGCAACATAATAAGCAACACCTGTGCAGGAAAGAGTTAGCTCAGCAGACCTGGCCTGCTCATTGCTGCACATTCCAAAGACAGGCCTGCCTACAGGACTAGCCTTTGGCCAGCTCCTGGAAGATAATCTCTAAGCTCTTGGGCTATTCTGTCCGGTAAGAGTGTTTTTGTATGCCTAAAGCCTTAGACCATGCTGTACCAGTTTCAGCAGATAAATTTATCCTAACGTTATGATTCATGGTGAATGTTTGTGTTCTGGGTCGGGGAGGGCTAAAGTCTGAGTAGCTGAGGTTAATCACGGGGGCACCATCTGCCTATCTGACTGACATGCAATAAAACCGTAGACTTCAAGGCTTAGGTGAGCTTCTTTGGTTGGCAATACTTCCCATGTGCTGTCACAACACTGTTGCTGGAGGAACCGAGTGAGTCCCCATGTGACTCCACTGGTGCGGCGGGGTGGCGGGGGGGGGGGGGGGGGACACCTGAAAGCTTGTGCCTGGTTTCCTCTGAACTTCACCTTTTGCATCTTTTCCCCTTGTTGATTTTAATCTGCATCCTTTCACTGTAATAAACCATAACTGTGAGTATTTAACAGCTGAGTCTTGTGAGTCCTTCTAGTGAATCATCAAGCCTAAGGGTGGTACTTCGTACACCAAACACAACATGAGTATATTAATTATTTATACTTTATAACTTATTTAATTTTCAAAAAAGGTTTCAGACATGACACAATAAAAATGTAAAAGCCCAAGACAAGAAGCTTTAAAAGGTGGCAAAGAAGGCTGAGAAGCCATGCACATGAAATGACCAAGTGGTGAAGGGAAATCATTCTCCCTCAAAGCTGAAACAGGCCTGTCTCCTGAGCCCGCCATTCTGCTAGGAGTCTCCTGCAGCCTGGGCTGAAGGGATCTCAGAGGTGTTACTGTGTTGTGGTTTAAGGGTTTGCTCAGAAGCAATCAATTTAGGATGGCTTCTAAAACATGTTAGTCTTTCATGTCATTACTGTTCAAAGTGTCCATCAAAAACTCAACAATCAGTATTGTTTAATCAGCTGGTCTGTCAATGAATCAGTATATTTCATAAGAGTATAACCAGAAATTTCTGAAGACCAGTTTATAACCACAAGTGGTAAAATTCTAAAACATTTTATGCACTTTTATTCAAATGCTGGTTATTTAATGCAAAAAGTCTTTTCCATATTCCCAGACAGGTGTCAGATGTTTCCTTAAAAATATCAGTAACTCTTCAAGTTCCCTTTAATAACTCCCCATGTATCAGAATACTCAGTACTGCCAAAGAAAAAACATTAAAAGAATTGTAAGATGAATTGTAAGATAAACTTTTACAAACATCTTATTACCAGGACACTTGATAAAAATATTTTCTCCGTCAATTTAGTGATGTTTACAGTATTTACCTTTTTCAGTAGCAATTCACTAGTAATTAGATCATAACACATTCTACTTAAAAGTTTCATCATTATCTAGTATCTTGTAAACATCAGCACGATTTCCATATTTAATCATAAAACCACATAACGAATATTACGGCAGTATGGGGAAGTGCCATACATTACAAACAGCAGTGAATAGCTTCACTCTGAAAACACAGGCTCAACTATAAAGGGGAAAGTTCACACTTGGACAGTATTTTCCTTTTATATTCTCACCTCTCCTTTTTCTTCGTTCTCTAATTATCTTCTGCGCTATCCTCCTCCAACGGGGCAAAGAACTTAACAGCTTAAACTTAGACATTATAGAGAGGTCATTACAAACTGCAGGTCTCAGTTCATTAAAAAGGAATCTCAGGCGTTCGATGACAGGAGCACAGACCTCCTTGTATGAACGGCCCTGTTCCTGGTGTGTCTGCAGAGTTCAATACGAAAACACAATTAAATACCAAACATCTGCAAGGCAAAGAAGAAAGAGAATTAAAATCTATTTACCTTAATTAGGGAGCATTTTGCTTGGTAGACAACTCGACAAACATCCAGCACTGACTTAGGCAGTGCTCTGTGTTTTACTTGCTCAATCCCAAGTGCACCGACGTGAACCAAAGATAAGGCCACATGACCTGTATGTAAAAGACATTTTAAAGAAGAGGTAGGGGAGGGAGGAATGTGTATCACATGGGAGTGAGAGACCTACAGGACAGCTAAAATACACCGAAACCTAACTTCATACCTAAATCTTCATGTTTTAAGAGGCAACACAGCAGCAAGCGGCCCACCTCTTCCACGGGATGCTCAGGAGGAAATGTGATTGGCGTGGTCAAGTGGTACTGCTTACAGTACCTTTCTATTTGACACAGAAAGTCCTGCAACAGAAGCGGCAAGAGGTCATTTCAGAGCCATCCTTGCAGGTTCACACCAACCCTGAACATGCCAAAGCTTCTGATGTATTTGCAATCAGCAATGTTTCTAAAATGTTGCCTGCACACTGAGTCAAATCAGCTTCTCACCTCAAAACCTTCCCTCCAAGTGACATCCGAAACCAAGTCTGGAGTAAGTTAATAATGAAACATTGGGAAAGTATGCACATGTCAAGTGCTAAGGTGAACACAAGGACACTCTGGCAGACTCAGCAGGGGAGGTGTAGAAGGTCCAAGTCTCTCTGTGACGGATCCTCAGAGCAAGCTCACCTTGACAGTGTGGTCCTGCATGTTGTTGTCAGCGATGGCCTGCAAAAAGGCCTGGGAATGGTCACCCAGGGCCCATCTGTGGGCACAGAGTCTGGATTTACTGGCAGGAGTGCCACCAGGAGAGCTGCAGTGGTCCTCATCCTTCTCCTCGTTGTAGCTGTAGTGGATCTGGCTTGTCTGCAGGCCTCCAGAGAAGACAGATGACTGGAGCCACTCTGGACAAGGGTAAGCACACAGTACAGAGAGGCTGAGTGCATCAGCCACATGTAGATACAGAGGAAAAAGATGCCGAATGAATACTTAGGAGGTGAAACTTAGCATCACTTATGTGAAAGCTGTATCTAACGTATTTACACAGACTGCCTTATAACTCCTCCATCTACGTGAAGCCAGGTAACACCTTCTGCTTATTCAGAATACCTTATGTGTGGTTATCAGGACTCGACATAATCCAGTGAAATCTGTGAGAGCCGGAACTCGAAGGGACTGCCTTGTTTTTCCAGGCCTCACAAGTTTCCACCTGTAACAGGGTGCAGTCTTACTACCTTTTTATCACTCATTTTAGTGGAAAATATTTGAGTTTTCCTTCTCTGACAGGTTTCCACGTTACACAGGTTATGGCTTTTGCAGGTTTTACTGTATTTCCAGTCCAACATTTATTAGATATCCTGCAGGGGGCTGTTCTGTCTCACAGACACCATATGAGGGTGGGGACTCCGCATTTTAACAAGGAGGCCAGCACCAAAGCACCACTGAGACGATTCATCACTCAATGTCAACTGAAATAACCATGCACAACAAAGTACTACAGGGGCTGAGGGCGTGTGCAGCAGAAAGACCTGAACTCTTCTGAGGGTCAGGGAAAGACTCCCCGTGGGAACAACTGAGCCCAGACGGAGAATAAGACAGAGACACAGAGCATCCAGCAGGCGAATGACACAGGTGAGGGGGTTAAAAAGGAAAACATCCCAAGGGCAGGCTACGTAAAGTAAGAAGAATAAGAGTATATTTAATGCACAGAATGCAATTTTTAGTAAGGGATGGCTCATTAAAGACACAGCAATCCAATGACCACTGCAGGAGATGCTGTGTTGTACCATACAGGATAGGCCAGGTCAGACAAATATGCCATCCGTCGGGTCAAATGGGAATGCTGACTGTAACTGCCTGTGATAACCAGAGGGAAATTCACCAAAAGTAAGGAATCAGTGTCTCCATCACTAGATCTTCTTAATAACTGTGTTATCGAAATACTCTTCTAAAACCCAAGCAATCAAATCTGAGATGCCCTCAGTGTTATTCCCTTGAGAATTTCGACCTGCACTCTGCAAACTGCCGCATTAATTTTTATAAAACACAGATCTGATCATGACCCTCCCTGGCTCTATTTCCAACACCTGGGGACTTCCTGCTTATTGTTCAAAGACACAGCTCCCCTACTGGCTTCTGCAGGAAGACCTTTCTGATCCCTAGAGAGGACCAGGCCTCCACCCAATAGGTGCTCACAGCCCCTTTCACTGCTCTCCTCCCAAAACTGCTTCCTCCACTTGCTGACCTAAATGAAGCAGGTCTTCCCCACTGTGCCTCGCACCTTTAGGACGAGGACAGTTCCGCTGCCCCTGGAGGGATGTCAGGCAGCACAACACACACACTCAGTGTCTGGCCATCCTCACCTGCTGAACTCAACTGACAACCCCAGACCCACCATAAACAAGCAGCTCGAAGCCCCTGCTTTTCTCAGTGATGCCCCACACACTTCGTGTCTCTGCCCAGATGCTCCCACACCAAGTTTGCTGGGACTGCAATTTCATCTCGAGTCTCAGTCAATTACTGTCATCTAGGAAGTCTTTCTTCCCCCAAAGCAACTTACAAATGTCTCTTCATGAGCCTTTATCACACTGTACCCTTATCTGCTTAAACTATTTGGATCATCCCCACAGGGAGCACCCTCAAGGCAGAAGCAGGCCTCACTCATGTTTGCACCCTGAATGCCCAGCCTGGGGACCTGCACACAGGAATCACTCACTAGGTGCTTGTTAGATGGATGGAGGACAGACAGATGGAGAAGTGTGCAAAACATGAAGAAAAATTTAAACTCATCTTATGGGACATAGAGAAATTTGTATTACTTCTGCTGGTTACAAAGGCTGCCATCCCTACAGCATCGGTCCCAAAGTCTGGTAGAAATACAATCCTCAAACAGAGTGTTTCTCACAATCAGAACAGACAACACACACTGCATGCGATGTCTGGAGATGTGGTGAGACGAGGGGCCCTTCTAGTAACCCCAGCGAGAGAAAGCACAGCCATCGGACACGTGCCTACATGCCAGGAAGCTTCCTCTGTCATCACAGACCACGACAGTGAAGAAAGTCACACTGATTGGTTTAGCCTGACTGTTCTTACTTTTCATCATCAACAACTGTGTGGATCTTCTTTCTCTCCCACTCTTAATGGCACTTACGTTTCTACTGAAATAACCTGCTAATCAGTTCACAGAAAATAAAATTTTTCTTACTGGCGCATTCAACCTCAACAGGAGACAGCGGTGTGCTCATTGCTAAATAGGAAGCATGTAATCCGAGAAGAAGGCCCAAATTTCTCTCTGTGTCTACAAGAGGTGAAGAAAGGCTTCCCAGGTCTGGTATGGTAACGACTTCTTGGTCAGGCTGGGAAAAATAAATTTCATCATCAGTCTGAGAAAATGGGGTTAATTAAAAAACAGAAAACCAAGAAGAGTACTAGCTTACACCCTTAAACAAGACTTAACTGATATGATGAAGAGAACTGAGTCTCTGGGGGCCCCATTCCTACATCCTGTAATAATGAGCTTATGCTGCCATGCTAGAACAACAGACACCATATAAACTACACACACCCTACAAAGCAAAAAGCAGATACACAGCTCTGCTGGTGGAAAAACCAAACTACAGATAAAGGCCTTAGTTAGAAAATTCCTTAGGGAGCCAGACAGAAGTTCCCAGAGTGACTGTGCACAGTGCTTCAGAAAATATACTGAATTATTACATGCATAATGAACCCAATGAGAAACAAAAATATCACATAACAAAGATTGCTGGTTCCTAACTTATTGAACCGTGACCATACATATAGTGGAAATAAATACATTCTAACAAAAAGAAAACCTGTTAAAAAAGAAAGCAAGAGTTCATATAACAATAACCTTAAATTCTTCCAGTCACATCAGACAATTTACAAGCAAAGTAATTTTCCCCATCATAAAATGCCATAAGTTGCACCCTTGCGGCATTCAATGAATTTTATTCCATAGACATACCTAGAAAGCTGATCCCAACATATAAATTCTAATGACCATGAATATGTGGGAAGGACATATTTCTGTTCTGAAGAATTATGCTTCTATACAGTTCTTCGCAAAAAATATACACATTTTTTATACAAGGCAGTAAGCCATTCCATATTTCTACATAAGCTTACAATAAAATTGTAAAGGCCAGAGGTTAACCTCTTTTTCTGGTGTAAGAGAACCTGTACTTCTTACAAATCAACAATTTTAAAATAATTTTTCAAGAACAGCACATCATAAATCTTAACACAAGTAACTGTAAATTCATTTATGGAAAACTTCTAAAGTGTCTCTATGTTTATACTTAATGCCCCTCAAAGGCCCACTTAATAATACCCACCCTGTAGGGCAGTCATCCTACCACACACAGAAGCCCTCCCTGCCACTCCCCAGGGAACCCCTGCACGCAGCCTCACCTCCAAGTACTGGCCCACACAGAACGCATGCATCGATTCCTGCGTGTCTTCAAACTGCAGAGCAGCTTCCAGAGCAACCACTGGGTCTTCCCCTGCAAACTGAGCTGAAACATAAACAAAAAACGTAATTACAAAGCAATATGACTTCAACACAATTTGCCTAAACATCTGTAGCAGAAATGGCTGGTTAAAAGCGAGGGACACCTAAGTATAATATCTTTCACCCCCTCCCAGGGCTACCTGGGCCAACTCAGAGCAACTTGTTTCCACAAAAATGCGTATCAGTGAGAAATTCCTCAAATGTGCTTGAATTAGTTGACAAGACAGACACCAAAGTCACAGATACATTAAAATGTGTGGAGGCTGGTACAACACTAACCAGATCACTCACAGGCCAAATGCTCTGTTTAAATGAAACGTGCTAAAACTTTTAATGCTGGAGTGAAAACCAAGGCCTTACCAAGAATGCTGTTTCCTGTCAAAGACTGAGTCTGAAAGTCTTTGATGTCATACACTTTTCCATCAATCACCGTCCAGAAGCCTCCATCTTTATTGTGGTTCTCCAAATCAGCTTTGCGGATAAATGTCACCTCCTCATTATTCCTACAGTTTTGACCTGTAAAAAAAGACTCTGTATATACAGAAACCAAAATCAATCAATCAGTAGATAGATAAGTAAAATGAAAGAACAAATTGTGTGAAAGAACTACAAGAAAAACAAGCAAGTCCACAGTCACAGTGGGAGATGAACACACCTCTCTCTGTAACTAACAAAAATTCAGCAAGGATATAGAATGATAAAGAACAAAACCACTTAAGCAGCGTAAATGGCAAATCTGATCATATGTCAGAAACAAACGATAGTGGCAGGAGTCAGGGCTATGATTCTTTCCCAAGAGGAAGGGGAGGGCAGTGACTGGAGGGGCACAGAGGGCATCTGACAGCTGGCAACACTTTGTTTCTTGACCAGGGTACAGTGGTCACATGGATGTGATCACTGTGTTAATTTGCTGAGCATACCTTGTGCATTTTCTTGTATTTGCATGATACTACTATATTATTTTGCGGCTAGGATAGAAAATGTGCTTGTTCACAACAGAAAGAAGCTAAAGTATTTGGGCAGATAGTGTCAGGTTATGACATGTTCAAATGCCTCCATATGTGTGCATGTACAAAAAGAAAGCAAACATGGCAAATTATTAAACAAGCACAGAACCTAGATGAAAGATACATGAATGTACATTGCACTATCTTGCGACTTCTCTGTAGGTTTGAATTTTTTTTAAATAAAAGCTGGGCTCCCACGACACCCTACACCCTAACCCTGCCCAAGAAAACAAATGTTCACAAAGATAACTCCAGATCAAGATGTTTTACCTGGCAAATTCTACCAATCTTATAAATATCCTCCCAAGGAAAGAAAATTCTCCAGCTCACTCTAGGAGGATATCACAATAATTGGTACCAAAACCCGACTGCTGATTCTGTTTTTCTATTATCTGATTCATCAGCTAGTTTCTCCCGACTCTAATATTCTCAGCTGAATAGACTGTCAACAGAAATTAACAGGGGTTGCTGGAAGCTGCCTGCTTCCTGATTTATAGCCGCTTCTTTTTTAGTAGAGGTCTGGTTGTTGTTGTTGATGTTGTTAGGTGCCACCAAGTCGGTTCCGACTCATAGCGACCCTATATACAACAGAATGAAACACTGCCCGATCCTGCGTCATCCTCACAATTGGTGTTATGCTTGATCCCATTGTTACAGTCACTGTGTCAATCCATCTGGTTGAGGATCTTCCTCTTTTTCACTGACCCTCTACTTTACAAGCATAATGCCCTTCTCCAGGGACTCATCCCGCCTGATAACAAGTCCGAAGAATGTGAGACATAGTCTCACCATCCTTGCTTCTAAGGAGCATTCTGGCTGTACTTCTTCCAAGACAGATTTGTTTGTTCTTTTGGCAGTCCATGGTATATTTAATATTCTTCGCCAACACCATAATTCAAAGGCATCAATTCTTCTTCAGTCTCCTTATACATTGTCCAGCTTTCCCACGTGTATAAGGCGACTGAAAACACCATGGCTTGGGTCAGGCACACCTTAGTCTTCAAGGTTACATCTTTCTTTGCTTTTTAAAACTTTAAAGAGGTCTTTTGCAGATCTGCCCAATGCAATGTGTTGTTTGATTTCTTGACTGCTGCTTCCACGGGTGTTGATTGTGGATCCAAGTAAAATGAAACCCTTCAAAACGTCAATCTTTCCCGTTTATCACGATGTTGCTTATTGGTCCAGCTGTGAGGATTTTTGTTTTCTTTATGTTGAGGTAGAATCCATACTGAAGGTTGTGGTCTTTGATCTTCATCAGTAAGTGCTTCAAGTCCTCTTTACTTTCAGCAAGCAAGGTTGTGTCATCTGCATGAAGGAGGCTGTTAATGAGCCTTCCTCCGGTACTGACGCAGGCATGCTGGTTATCAGTAACTTGTAGGGCATTACAAGAAAACAAAACTATAGGCATATCTCACTTACAAACATTTATCACAACAACAAACCAACATCAGCAATACCGTCATCCCTCGGTATCCACAGGGGATTGCTTCCAGGAACCTCCCCTCCCGTGGACACCAAAATCCACAGATGCTTAAGTCCCTTATATAAAACGGCTAAGTATTTGGATATAACCTGTGCATGCCCTCTCATATACTTCAAATCATCTCTAGATTACTTACAATACCTGATACAATGTAAATGCTCTGTAAATAGTTGTTAAACTGTACTGTTTAGGGAATAATGACAAGACAGGAAGCGAACAACAACGCTCAAACCATGAGTGCTGTAGAGAGACTGAGGATCTGTGACATGGTGGGAAGCCACTGTGGAATTAGCATAGTGCTCAGCCTGCGGCAAATTCTAGTTTTGCTTTTTGGAATGTTCTTCCCCCCCTCCGCTCCCCTCCCAAATATTTCTGATCTGCAGTTGGTTGAATCCGCAGATGTGGAACCCACAGATACGGTGGGCTGACTACATATATTATCATGACCAATATGTATCAATGTGACCAAGATAGCTTTATTCCAGAAATGAAAAGTTGGTTTAACACTTAAAATATCAATAATTCTCCCATAAATAGAAAAACTGTATAATCATCAAGAGATGCAGAAAAAGTATCTGATAAAAATTAAACATCCATCCACAATTAAAGGAGCCCTGGTGGCGCAGTGGTTGCTCAGCTGCTAACCAAAAGGTTGGCAGTTCGAATCCACCAGCTGCTCCTTGGAAACCCTATGGGGCAGTTCTACTGTGTCATCTAGGGTCGCTATGAGTCAGAACCTACTTGACAGCAATGAATTTGGTTTGGCTTTGGTTCACAATTAAAACCTCATAGCAAAGAAGAAACAGAAAGTTCCTCAATATACTAGAAATATCTCCAAAAAGAACCCTACAATAAACATCACACTTAATGTGTGAAATTTGGGACTGGGATTTCCTCTGATACTAGGAACAAGACAAGGATGCAGAATGTCACTATTTGTATTCAAAAATTAACTAGAGGTTCTAGCAGCACGATAAATCAAGGCGGAGGGGAGCTATACGATCAGAAATAGACACAGGCTCCCAGAATAATCTGACTGATGAAAAGATGGCCATCCAAAAGAGTAACCAAAGGCAGTCTTTCAATCAAAGGTTCTGGCACAATGTCATTATGACAAAAATCTCCATGTAGAAACACCGAATGAAGTGTGACGTCTACCTCAGAGTATACACAAAAATTAATTCCAGACATGACAGAGATTTTGGAATTATCAGATTGGGAATTTAAAATAATTATGAATAATATGCTAAGGACTCTAATGGAGAAGGGGACAACATGCAAGACGAGATGGGTAATGTAAGCAGTGAGATGGAAACTCTTAAGAATCAAAAGGAAATGCTAGAAATAAAAAACACTGTAAGAGAAATAAAGAAGCCTCTGATGGGTTCACCAGTGATCGGACAAAGCCCAGGAAGTAATCACTGAGCCTGAAGATATGTCAGTAGAAACTTCCCAAACTGAAAAAGAAAAATGAATGAAAAAAAATGAAACAGAATATCCAAGAACTGTGGGAGAATTACAAAAGGTGTAACATGTGCATAATGGAAATACCAGAAAGAGAGAAGGGAACAGAATAAATACTTGAAGTAATAATGGTTGAGAATTTTCCAAAATTAATGACAGATACCAAACCACAGATCCAGGATAAATATTAAAAAATCTACACCTACATACATCATATTCAAACAGTTGAAAATCAAAGACAAAGAAAAAATCTTGAAAGAAACCAGAAGAAAACAAAACACCCTACCTATACAAGAACAAGGGTAAGAATTACATCAGACTTCTTATCAGAAGGCAGGCAAACAAGAAGTCCAAACCCACTGCCGTTAAGTCGATTCCAACTCACAGTGACCCTATAGGACAGAGTAGAGCTGCCCAACCGGGTTTCCAAGGAGCACCTGGTGGGTCTGGACTGCTGACTTTTTGGCTAGCAGCCACAGCTCTTAACCACTATGTCACCAGGGTTTCCAACAAGAAGACAGTGGGATGAAATATTTAAAGTGCTGGGGGAAAAAAAAAAAAAACCCACCAACCTGGAATTCTATATCTAGCAAAAATATCCTTCAAAAGTGAAGGAGAAATAAAGTCTCTCTCAGGGGAAAGAAAACTTGAGGGAATATACCGTGACTAGACCTGCCTTGCAAAAATGTTTAAAAAAAAGTTCTTCAGAGAGAAGGAAAATAATATAGGTGAGATACTCAGATCTACATAAAGAAAGGAAGGGCATTCAAGAAGAAATAAATGGAATTAGAATAAATTATTTTTCTTATTCTTAATTGATCTAATGAATAATAATTTGTTCAAAATAATAAAAGCAACAATGTATCCAATGATTATAGTTATGAATAAATGATATGAAAGAAGAGAGGAATTGGGATTACTGTTATAAGGCACCTACACTACCCATGAAGCGGTACAGTGTTACTTGAAAGTGGACTTAGATTAATTTTAAATGCATACTACAAACTCTAGGCAACTACCAAAAATTCTTTAAAACAAATATAACTGATTTGCTAAGAGAGGAAAGAAAACAGGATCATATAAAATGCTCAGTTAAAACTAGAGAAAGCAGCAAAAAACAGAAGACAAAAAAGAAAGAACAAAGGCAACAAACAGAAAACAAATACGAATATGGTAGATATTAAACTAACTTTAACAATAATCACTTTAAATGTGAAAATGGTCTAAATACCCCAATTTAAAGACACAGACTGTCAGAGTGGATTAAAAAAAAACAAGATGCAACTACCTGTTGTCTGTAAGTAACCCACTTTAAATATAAAAAGACAGATGAAAAGTAAAGGGGTAGAGTCCACCCAGAGGTGGCACTCTGCTGCTAGATGAAAGGTTGGTGGCTTGAATCAACCAGAGGCACTTCAGAAAAAAGGCCTGGTGATGTACTTCCCAAAAAAATCTGTCATCGGGGTAGGAAAAAAAAGTCAAGGGATGGAGAATGATATACCATGTTAACATGTTAACACTAATCAAAGAAAGCCAGAGTAGCTATATTAATTTCAGACAAAGCAGAGTTCAAAGCAAGGAAAATTATCAGGGATAAAAGGGGGCAATACATAATGATAAAGGGGTCAATTCTCCAAGAAGACATAACAATCCTGAATGTGTATATGCCTAACAATAAAGCACCAAAATATCTAAGGCAAAAACTGATAGAACTGCAAGGAGAAATAGACAAATCCACTATTATTGTTGGAGACTTCGACATTGCTCAATTAGTAACTGACAGATTCAGCAGGCAGAAAATCAGAAAGGATATAGTTGAACTGAACAGCACTATCAATCAACTGGATCTAACTGACATTTACAGAATACTTCATCCATCAATAGCAGAATATACATTCTTCTCAAACTCTCATGAAAACACTGACCAAGACAGACCACATTCTGAGCCATAAAACATAATATTAACAAATTTAAAATAACAGAAATCAAACAAAGTATGCTCTTATGCCACGATGGAATTAAACTAGAAATCAGTAACATAAAGACAGCTGGAGATTAAACAACAAACTTCTAAATAGCACATAGGTCAAAGAAGTCTCAAAAGAATTTAAAAATATTTTGAACTAAATGAAAATAAAAATAAGCTTATCAAAAAAAGCGTGGGATGCAAAGATAATTCTTACAGGGAAAGCTATAGCATTGAGTGCACCCTGTTTGTTAACCTGGGGGATGTTACATGGCTTTTTCTGTGATAAATCATAGAGCTGCCTTGTGCACTTTTAAGTATGTGTTATATTTCACAATTTAAAAAAGGCTTTAAAATGAGTATGTTTGAACTGCTGAGCAAATTAAATACCCTCGAACATATTTAGTATAGATACAAAAATAACCAATGCCCATTTAAGTTCATTTTTAAATAAATGTAGATGAATGGTGCTAAAAGTATCAGCAGTATTAAAAAATAATTTACTATGTTTGGCACAGTACTTGATAGATAGCTAGACAGACTGAAAGATATCCTAAAGGCTATTGTCCTCAGGACAACTGCTACTTCTTGTTTTAAATTTCTGTGTTATAAAGATGGCTCTCTGAAATGGGAGAAGAAAAATCCCACCTAGACTGAGCTTTCATATAAAATGAAAAGTATATCATGTCCCTCAATCATAACTTCTATTAATTCTGAGAGTGCAGGAAACCAGAATCATACAGATTATGCATACTCAGGCTTAGAGCCAAAACCACCAAAGCTCAGAACCTTGAGAAGATGCATTTCATTTCATAAGGTGTGCACTACAGACAGTACCTGTTGAGACATGCTCAGGTGACTACAGGAATCTCATAACTCATGATCATCAAATAACACCAATACCTCTGGGACACCATCCCATATCAATTTCTGCCTCCTAGGCTGGGTCACATCTAAGTACCTCAACAGCACCTTCCACGAAATGGTTTTCCAGAACTTTCTAGAATAATTCCTTTTAGGATTTAGCAACCATTGCTTACATAAAAATCTCCCTTAAATATAACCCAAATCTCTTCTGATTTGTATTATCTTTATTTTCCATTTACATTACCATCAATGGAAATGGCAAATAATTGGTCTTCCTTTGTATTCTTTCAAATAGAAAGGCAGTAACAGGTTAAACTAGGACAAAACTTTTCTCAGTGAAAGTACTACAAATTAAAATGCTATACCCATTATGCCAGGCCAGGCTAAATCTTCATGATCATCCCTTTCTTTTCCTGGTGCCAGGTGGTTGAACCGATCCAGGTGTTCCAACAGGCCACCCAACAGAGGAATAGCTCCAGCCTCTTGCATGAGACCAGCATTTTTACTGAGCAAAAGCATTACAGACACTACTAGTTCTGGAAGGAGAACACCTAAATTAAAAAAGAAAAACGAAAAAAAGCATTGAAATTTAAATTATAAAATCACCTATAAACTAGCCATATCTTTAAATTCTGATAAATTGGGAAATAAGGAAAGCTTTGTCCTTGAGCATAGTTTTACAGGGTTATTTTATCTTTCATTTTGAAACAGAACCTTTTGAGTTACAATAATACTTTTCAAAAATACTGTTTCAACACAGAACTATTATCTAAAGAGTCTTTTATTTTAAAAAAAAGTTTATCAATACATATGCCATCAGAGAAAGGCACTCAATCATATGCTCAAACATCATGAAATTAAATAAATACTAAGTAATATTAGAATTAAGTTTCCGAAAGGGGCAACTAATTTTTATGTCACTAAAATAAAATTAGACAACTACCATCAAACTCATTATTGAAGTGCTAATACTGGTGGTATAAACCTAAATCACTAATTATATTTATGGTGATATGATTGCCACACCAGGTGGCTTAATAACAGAATTGTTAGTAACTAAAAAACAGAAAAGGCAATAGGGCAGTAGGACTAGAAAATTTAAAAAGCAAACACATGTTGTTTTATCAGGAAATGGTACATTTCAGCTTTCATCAATCTCCTAAAATAAATACTGGTGCACAGGATGGAAATAGGAACAGTACCGGTGAAGTCTCCTTCCATGATGCAGGCCACTTCTGCAAAGTGCCGCCAGCTAGTAGAAGCAATGCTAGCTGCCACAGGCAGTATATCTCCAATATGTGTGCACAGTAGAGCTGTGTACTTTTTCAGCAAAGAACCAACACCCATTAGCTCAGGACCTTGAAAAATGATTTAGGAGATTTCATTTTTACTTTACTTTGTAAACAAACTGAACATCTCCACTATGCCCCTCTCATCTGTATACCTTGTTATCTGTAACAGTTTCTCAGCAGCAGCATAGTAACTTTGTCCTTGGTTCATCTTACACCATGTAACTTCAGGGACAGTGAATTTGACTATGCCATATTTTATACACCGTACTACATACTACCTAGAAACTTCAGGTGTATAATAAATACTAAAGTCATAATTTAATAGATTTTAAAAACTTTATACCTAATACACAAATGTTTGTTTTCAAAGTCCAAGTCTTAAAGCTTGTAAACTACTCCCAAGGAACAAAGTCAGCCATTTTTCAGTCTTATCTTCTTACATGGTTCTTAATAACTTCTCAATCCTTTTGACTTTGTCTCTTTCTGATGGTCATCTCTTTCAGACTACAAATGCACCTATTTTAACCTGAACACTCAGCATTTACAAGTGTCTAACTTTTTTCAGGATGTAACCATGTTATTTTATGAGAATAAACTAGCCATAAAAATACTGACACGAACAGCAGGCCTCTCTGCTCTTGGCAGAGAAAGATACATGCATGGAGCACACAAATGACCTGCAATGCCTGTGGGAAGCAGCGGTGACTGTGTAGCATGCACAGTGCTGCCCATACACATTATCCAATTTCAATCCTCACAAGGCACCCCCGAAGCCATGTTCCCAGTTTTGTAAATGAGAAAGCTATGGCCCCCAGGAGACTAACTTAGTCCAGTGTCAAACAGCTAACAAACCACAGAGCTATAACCGAAGCCCAGTCTTCCTCCAATGATGATTCCTCCCACTGCACCCAACTGACTTCCCGACGTGACACACTAACTAGTACATTACTGTTTCGCTCCTATATTACGTCAGTCTCCAACACTCCTAACTCACATGTAGAACAGATCTGATAAATCTTCTAAAAGACTAAACTGAACATAAAGGATGCTATTTCTGATGTCTAAAGAGTTGAAATCTTAAGACAATAAAATAGAAAATATTACTGAGTCTAATATAGAAATAATCAACAACAACAAAAAAACTGGATGCAAAATGAACTCCTGTAAGTCCCCCAAAATCGGTGCATTTAATAGTGTAAGAACTACACATCTGAGTATACAGAATGGGCACACCAAAATGCCTAAATAAAAAAGCACTAAAATACAAGACATTTTAAGCAACTTACTAGAAATATCTGAGATCTGATCAGTACTCTCTCCTGGATAAAGTTTACTGATAAGTAAACGCTGAAAGCGCAGTAACAAGTCCAAGGAAGCAGATCTGTCACTACTGTGCTGCTGTTCAAAGTCCAGACACAAGGAGATCCGGCGAGCAGCATCTTTCAATCTGGCCACAGTCTGAGAAGCAATGTTTCTGTGCAGGGGAGAAAGGGTTGCAAATTAAACAAGTCATCTCTGTTAAAAAAAAAAAAAAAAAAGAACGAAAGTAAGAAAAAAGAGAGAGAATTAAAAACTCGCCACAGGAACTGAAACCAGAAACACTGCTCAGACGTGTGGCTAGCTTCCCTGCCCAGACGCGAGAGGTGTGTCTGCAGCAGTGCTACCTCACTGAGCACTGAGCAGAGGGGCCTGTAAGACTCAAGACAGACTGCTGCCCCTCTGCTTTACAAAGTGTGCTCCTAAAGAGCTGCATAAAATGGTCCAAAATGATAGAGGATCTTGTTAAAGGAGTAAGCCAGTAAACACCTTTGGAAGGAAAAAAATCATGTCATTGTCTTTGTACAAAGCTGCATTTCAAATATAAACCTAACACTGTTCCTACAGACCAGCTCACCCACATAGTTGCATCTACCTTAGAAGTCGGCCTTCAGCACTACAAGGGAGACCATCAGTAGATGGGGAGGAAGGTGAAGAGTGAGCTCCCAGAAGCCATGGTTAGAAAAGTAGTGCATGTTTCTGGTCTCATGAGCAGAATGCAAAGGTACAGGGCCAGGAGGACAACAATGCTGGGTGGGTGGGGAGAGGTGTCAACACTGCCAGTGAGGGAGCACCACGCTGCTGGGGCCCAAGTCTGCACTGTGAAGTCATCATCTAGTTTGTGTCTGAAGGAGACAGCTCTCTGTCTGTGTGAAAGTAGAGGGGACAGAGGAACACCAGGTAAGACAAACCCTGACTTGTAACAACAGTCCAAGCCCAAAGTGGCCAAGGCCTGGTGATCGGTACTAAGAGCAAAAAGGAGGTAGTGGGCTATTAGAGGCAGAATGTCCAGGAGGGAGGAGAAGAGCCAAAGACAAAGCCTTCGTCAAGAGCTGCCACAGACCTTTAGCTCATTACAGCAGCCCTACCTCAGCCAAGAGGCACGTGCCAGGCTGGGCGACACCGGGCACTGCTACAAGAGGAAGAGTCTGGGCATCACTACAAGCACCAGAGTCAAGGACATGCTTTCCGTTTCTACTTCCTTGACTCCTAACCTACCAGGTTTGCTGAGAACCTCCCACACAGCACTAAGGCACACCCATGAAGCTCCCTCCTGCTTTCCACAGTCAGCTTCCAGATTCAGTACCTAAGGACCTTCCCTGACACCAAATGTCACAACAGAAGAAACAGGTCTAGAGTTTAGCTTTTATGCTATACTCAGAAAAGCAAAAGATAGTAATAAAATACAATAATAATTTCAACTTATTTTCTTAGTATAAAACTCAGACCCATAATCAAAATGTATAATTCTGATAGGGTTGACTACTTATAAACATTACAGAGCTCTTTATTTTCAAATACAAATGGTATTCTGTGGCTCCCTGTCAGCATAAGACTAAAGAGTTCCTCTCAAATCTGTTTCACAGTTTATTTTTGGCAAACAGAAATTTCTTTAACTCAAGTTTCCCCAGGGATAAAGTACATGAAATATCTTCAGGATATTTTTAAAATAACTGATCCGCTAAGTCAACACATCAAATACACTTTGATCACCAACACTTAAGGTAAGAAAATGACGTCAATGTCTACCTCCCCAAAAGGAGGGGCACACCACCTATGCTTTGAAGAGTCTGGCTCATAAGCATTCTGATAGTGGTAAAGCTTTGAATGAATTTTTGTTTTTCTATTTTCCAAATGTTTTATAAGGAGATATTAACTTCTACGCTTAAGTATTTATTTTGTATTTTTTAAACAGTTATGTGTTTATTATAAATCTGCTATGGAACCAACTCCTCCCTAAATGCCACAGGGACCAAAAGAACCCCCTCAGGGAAGATGAAGGTGCAGAAGGCAGTCCATACAGACAGCAGAGGGCAGTGCTGCCCAACAGAAGCACAATGTGCATGAGACACATGTGTAAGTTGAAATTTTTCTATTAGTCACATTAAGAAAGGTAAAACAAAACACATAAAATGAATTTTAATACTGTACTTTACTCATACCAGTATTTTCAAAGTAATAATAAATAAGAAAAATTAGAGAGATAGTTCACATAAGTTTTTTTCATACTAGGCCTTCAAAAGTCACTGTGCATTTTATACCTAAGAGCGTATATCAATTTGAACACTAAATTTTCATCAAAAATACTGGATCTGTACTTAGATTCATAAAATGTACAGTTGATAAAATAGACTCACATGCCCAAGTTATTCCAAATGTACTTAAGTTTTCCAAGTGCTGAATTAGATATCAGTTTTTACATTTTAATTTTAATTAATGAAAGTTAAAGTTAATACTACTTACCTAAGAAGCTGTTGTATGAGCTGAACCAGAGGCAAGCACTGCTTTCCAGAAGATTCATAGATCCCTGTATTAATAAGGTCTTTATCCAATGGAGTCCTACTTCTATGAAATGACGAGGCATTCGCTTCCTGTTCATCAATTTCTTTTTCCTTCTGAGCTTCTTTTTTGGCTTCAATATCCTGTAACACATACAACAGAAATTGCTTAACAGTTCTCTCATTAGCAGACTATGAAGGCAGCTCTGGGCTGAGCCCTGACCCTCTCTGCCTCCACATCCCTTCATCTGTCCCAACACACACACTCGATACATTTGCCCACAGTCCATCTATTGGAAACCCTACTGCCTAGTTGCTCAGTTTCTAAACAGATTGTTCTACCAGCAATCCAATGTTCTGGCTGCCAATATTAATGGTCTCCAGCCTCTTTCTGTGAAATCCCTAATACCTTTACTGGCTCCCACAAACAACACATGGGATCTGCCCGTATACCAAAGTCTCTCTGCTTTGTAAACATGACTTCTTCCCTCCAACACAGCAACCTCCATAAACTCTTGCAAGTCCAATGACCTCAGCTTCTGAACTCAGTGTACCCTGCTGGAGTTTCACTACACCTGGCAGTGATTCTTAAAGTTATGACCAATGCCCTGAGTCGGGCCAAAGACCTCAAGGGTCACCTACCTACCTCATCTAATCCCATTCGCAACCTCCAGTGCTAAGAAACTCTGACATGATGAAGAACTGAAGAAGGACCAAATAAACAAATTACACTAAACTTGCTACTTGAAAAATGCATGAAATATTTATTCTTTCAGAAGGAAATATCAGCTTATACACATGCATACGGTTAGACAGGGTTCTGTAAACTATGGCCCACAGGCCAAATCCAGCCTGCCGACTGCTTCTGTATAGCCCTCGAATTAAGAATGTTTTTACATTTTTAAATGGTCTGACTGCAGAGATTCTGTTTTCTAAATACAATTCTCCAATAAAAGAAACTAGGATTCCTTAGCAAAAGGGCTGATTCCAGGGCTGGAGCACGGACAAGTGTGAGATGAGTCTGGAGTATTTTTTGGTGCCAGAAAGCAAACAAGTGCTCAAAAAGGAATGGAAACGTGAAAAGGACACAGGGGTCAACAAGAAGAAGCTCCCAATGGCCAAATGTGGAACACTTTGAATAACAAAATAAATAATAGTACTGGATTATAACCCAGAGAATAAAATAAATATCGATGAGTACATGCTGATATAAATGACTGAATAAAAAAATAAACTGGGGAGATGGGACAGCTCTTCCTTACAGAAGAATTACAAATAATATGTACAGAAGCAATGAGATGGTCCCGAGATGGCACAAATAGTTTGCATTCAACTACTAACCTAAAGGTTATGCTCAAACCCACCCACTGATACCACAAAAGACAGGCCTGGTGATCTGCTTCTGTTAGGATTACAGCCAAGAAAACCCTATGAAGCAGTTCTACTATGTAACACAGGGAATTGCCATGAGCTGGAACTGACTTGATGGCAACTAACATGTCTCTATGTATATGTACTCAGTGATACCCACTGGACAGAGGAGAACTGCCCCATACGGTTTCCAAGGAGCAGAGGATTCGAACTGCCAACCTTTTGGTTAGCAGCCATAGCTCTTAGCCACTACACCACCAGGGTTTTCACGTGTATGTACATGTATGAAAATAATGGTAATATTTTAGAAGCAATGAGGGAAATAGAAAATCATCATTAGAACACCACAGTAATAATTTGTGGTATGCAAGATTCACTGCTGAATGCTAACTCAGTGGGCAAAAGTTTAAGCAGAAATAGGACATATGAATAGTCTAAAAGCATCTCCCTCCAGATATTCACTAATTACAAAGGAAAAGATAGTATCTTTACAGTGGATAATCCTGGCCCACACTACCTTAATCAAATGATCAAGATCAACACAAGCATTAATAATACTTATAACAGCCATCTTGTACCCCGATGATGCTATCACCTCTGGCTCTGATAAGAAATGCAAACTCAATCAAATAACAAAGCCAAATTAAGGCACACTCTACAAAATAATCGCCCAGTAGTCTGAAAAAATGTCAAGGATATGAAAGACAAGGGAAGACTACAGAAATTGAAGGGACAAAGGGTAACCTAAATGTTAACTCTAAAACCAGAAAGTTCTTGGAAGAAAATATAGGAACAAAGCTTTGGGATTGATAGATTATCAAACATGACAACGAATGCATGAGCAACAGAAAACAAAAGAGATGACTGGGACATCATGAAAGTTAAATACTTATGTTCAATGACAGACTTTATCAAAGGAGAAAAGAGACAACCTACAAACTGGGAAAAAAAATCTTCATGAACACTGTAACTGATAAGGATCTAATATCTAAAAGATACAGAAAACTTCTACAGCTTAACAACAAAAAGATAAATAATCCAATCAAAAACTGGGCAAAGGGCATAAATAAACACTTTACCAAAAAAGATAGTCTAATAGACAACAGACACATGAAAACACGTTCAACATCATTAGCCATCAGAGAAATGTAAATCAAAACCCCAATGAGATACCACTTCACTCCCACTAGGACGGAAAAGATAAAAAAAATGGAAAATAACAAGTGTTGCACGGGATGTGCAGAAATTGGAACCCTCATCCATTTGCTAGTGGGAAGGCAAAACGGTACAGCTGCTGGGAAAACAAGTCTGGCGTTTTCTCAAAAAACTAGAGGTAAGCTGCCATAAAAAACCAAAAGCCCCCTGCCATCGAGTCGTTTCTCCGACTTCCACTCCTAGGTATACAATATACACTAGGGATCTAACAGAAGTGACACAAACAGACACATGCACACCTATGTTCATCACAGCACTATTCACAAAAGCAAAAAGATGAAAACAACGGAAGTGCCAACGACGGATGAATAGGTAAGTAAAATGTGGTACATACATACAATGGACTACTACTCAGTGACAAAGAAAAATGAGTTCCCAAAACATCCTGGAACACGGATAAACCCGGAGAACATTATGTTGAGCCACATATATCAATCACAATGAAACAAATATTGTATGTTCTCACTTTTATGAAATGACATGAACAAATAAATATACAGAAACTGATGTTAACTAGTGGTTACCAGGGATGGGGGAGGGAAGAGGGGAATTCACTCTCTAGACAGTAGACATTTGTTATTTTTGGTGATGGGCAAGGTAAAACCAAATGAGGGTGAAGTGTACATAGCTTGACGAAGGTAAACGATGTCACAAAAAGTACATGAAAAAAAGGACCTGTTGGTAATTGCTATGGCACACATAGTTTTGAATCAATAGCAAAAACAACCAAAAAATATATGTACAGATATATAGGTATGTATGAAGCCATATGTATATAACCCGTTGCCGTAGAGTTAATTCTGACACATAGTGACCCTATAGGACAGAGTAGAACTGCCCCATAGGGTTTCAAAGGAGCAGCTGGTGGATTTGAACTGCCGACCTTTTGGTTAAGAGCCAAACTCCTAATCACTATGCTATATGTGTATAGGTCTGTGTGTGTGTGTGTGTGTGCATATATATATACACACACATATACATACATATACACATACGTGTGCACGTATATATATAGGTGTCTGTGTATATCTATGTATATGTGACTGTACACACATATATTCATATATATATAAAATAAAGCACATGGGGGCAGAGTTACGGATATTTCTTAGACAAAACTACATACCTCATGGGATTGGATTTCTGGGTTTGAAGGATTAGGCCCACAGTCTCGTGGGACATCTCAGTCAACTGGCATAATGTAATTCATAAAGGTATGTTCTACATCCTACTTTGGGAGTAGTACCTGCTGTCTTAAAGGCTTGCAAGTGAACATCTAAGATACATCTACTGCTCTCTACTCATCTGGAGCAAAAGAGAAAGAAGGAAACCAAACACTCAAAGAAGAAACCAGTCTACAGGACAAATACTCTACACAAACCACGGCCTCATCTACCCTGAGACAAAAAGAACTAGGTAGTTTCCAGCTACCACTATTGACCTTTCTAATCAGGGCCACAATATACAGACCCTCATAGAGTGGGAGAAAAATATGGAACAAAATCTCAGATTTCTAAAAAATAAAATAAAATAACAGATTTACTGGACTGGTTGAGACTGAAAGACTCCCCAAGACTACTGCCCTGAGATACTCTTCAAACCTTGAACTGAAACTAACCCCTGAGGTCACCTTGTAGCTAAATAACAAATTGGCTCAAAAAATAATGAATATCAGAGGCGGGGCTAAGATGGCGGAGAAGTCAGAACCTACTTGTGGTCCCCCTTACAACAAAGACCTGAAAAAACAAGTGAATTGATTACATATGACAATCTAGGAGCCCTGAACATCAAAGGCAAAGTTGAGGAATCGGACTGCGTGGCAGGCGGATAGAGAGACGGTTCAGAAGCAGCGAGGACCTGCCAGACCTGACCTAAAGGGATCTGGTATCCTGCAGGCAACACACACGGTGACGCAAGCACTGGCACTCGAGATGCGTTTTCCACATCGGGAGCGACCAGTGGAGAGTCTGCTCAAGCCTCCAGAACCAGTGAAAAGCTGCACTTGACTGGCAAAGTATATGCATCTAACCTACTGCATGGATCAAAAAATACCCCCTTTGCGAAAACATTTCTCCCATTTACCTGCCCCCTCCTCGCTCTATACCAGGTCCCACACTGCTGTGTCCCCCAGGCTGGAAGTAAGAACCCATCACCCACCCTGAGCCATTCTCACGGCCTTGGAGAGGGAACAAATTAACAAACAGGAATAAATAATCCGCCAGCTACCTGAAGCTGGGAAATTAGGGCAGTCACAGCTCCTTTGCCTAGGTACAGGCATAAGGGGTCCACAAATGTTGAATGCCTTTCAGCGCTGCACAGACCTGTGTGGGCCCATTTCAACAGCACAGGCCCTCATTACCACAGTACAACAGGGTATATACCTGAAGCCTAACTTCAACAATATCAGTTGAAGAGGCAGGTTTGTCACATCTGACACCACTCTGCCCATTAAGCTGGGTCCTCACCTACCCACATCAGGGGCGTGAAGACTGGTGGCTCCACCCACGCCACCTAGGCAGTCGTGACACAGATCCGAAAATAAGTGGTGCCTCCTAGCCCTTACAGCCAACAGCACTGGGTGCTCACAGTCCAGCTGCAAAACCCACCCTCCTACAAGCTCTATGGAAGACGGACACACTTTCCTCCCAGACACTCAAGGGCAACCGTCAGCCCCCTGCCTTGATCAGTGCATGACCCCCTACTGCAGCCACATACCTGTGCATACACCAATCACCCTTGCCCATCTAGGACTGTAGGTGAGAGCCTGCACCACACACTTCATGACCGACTACCTGGACACCTGAGCTGAATCCATACAAGAAAAATAAACAGACTCCTGGGCTCACATACCTAGTAACAGATCTAACCACCAGTGACAGGATGTTACAGCTTCAAAGGCACCAATAATTGAACTACCTCACATGAGCAGCCTATTTGGGTAAAAAAAAAAACAAGAAGCTTGAACACAGTAAGCAAACATAAAATAAATAAATATAATAACTTATTGATGGGTCAGAGACAACGGTCACTATCAAATCACATAAAGAAGCAGACAATGATGGCTTCAGCAAGCTCCCAAAACAAAGAATCAAGAAATTTTCCAGAGGAAGATAACTTCATGGAATTAACAGAAGTAGAATATAAAAGATTAATATACAGGAAGAACTCTTCAAGAAATTAGGCAGGAGATTAGGTAAAATGCAGAACCAGCCAAGGAACACACAGACAAATCAATAGAGGAACTATATGATTAGAGGAACTATATGATTAGAGAAGAACATAATGACAAATTTAACAGGCTGCAAGAATCCACAGACAGATAGTAATCAGAAATCCAGAAGACTAACAATAAAATTTCAGAATTAGACAATAGAAAGTCACAGGAGCAAACTTGAGGCAATCGAAGTCAGAATTAGTGAGACTGAAGATAAAGCACTTGACAGCAACTTACCTGAGGAAAAATCAAATAAAAGAATTTTTAAAAATGAAGAACGCTAAGAATTATGTGGCACTCTCTCAAGAGGAATAATCTACGAGTGACTAGAGTACCAGAACAGGGGAGATAACAGAAAATACAGAAAAAATTGTTGAAGATTTGTTGTGAGAAAACTTCCCTAAGGTAGATCCCAAAAGAAAGTCACCAAGACATATTGTAATCAATCTTGCCAAAACCAAAGATAAAAAGAGAATTTTAAGACCGACCAGGGATAAACGAAAAGTCATCTACAAAGAAGAGTCAATAACCCTAAGCTTAGACTACTCAGGACAAATCATGCAGGCAAGAAGGCAATGAGATGACATATATAAAGCCTTGAAGGAAAAAAATTGCTGGCCAAGAATTATATACCAGCAAAACGGTCTCTCAAATATGATGGCAAAATTAGTGCATTTCGAGATAAAGAGAAATTTAGGGAATTTGCAAAAACTGAACCAAAATTATAAGAAATACCAAAGCAAGTCCTCCAGTTAGAAAATCAATAACATCAGACAACAACCCAAGACTAGAACACAGGACAGAGCAACCAAATATCAACCCAGATAGGGAACATACAAAAACAAATCAAAGCCAAAACACTGAAAATAAGGAAACAGAGACATCAGTATGTAAAAGACAACAACATTAAAACAAAAAGATTAAAAAATGTAGTCCTAGATCTTTCATATGAAGAGGAAAACAAAGCAATATAAAGAAATAAAAGATTGGTTTAAACTTAGGCAAATGGGGGTAAATATTAACGTAACTGCAAACAAAACTAACAATGCTACTCATCAAAATAAGAAATAAGAAAAACAAAAAGACTCAGCAAATACAAAATCAACAACAATTAAAAAGATGAAAAGAAGATACATAAAAACGATTCAGCATAGAAAATTAAGTGGATCAAAGAAACTGTCAAAAACAAACACACACAAAAAAAGACATCAAAATGACAGCAGTAAACTCACATCTATCAATAATTACACTGAATGTAGATGGACTAAATGCATCGATAAAGAGACAGAGAGTGGCATATTGGATAAAAAAACACAATCCCTCTATATGCTGCCTACAAGAGACACACCTTAGACTTAAAGACACAAACAGGCTAAAACTCAAAGAATGGAAAAAAATATATCAAGCAAACAACACTCAAAAAAGAGCAGCAGTGACAATATTAATCTCTGACAAAATAAACTTTAAAATAAAAGTCACCACAAAGGATAAGCAAGGACACTATATAATGATTAAAGGGTTAATACACCAGGGGGACATAACCATAATAAATATTTATGCACCCAACAACAGGGCTCCAAAAAACGTAAAACAAACTCTAACAGCATTGAAAAAAGAGATAGACAGCTCCACAATAATAGTCGGAGACTTCAACACACGACTTTCGATAAAGGACAAAACATCCAGAAAGAAGCTCAATAAAGACGTGGAAGATCTAAATGCCACAATCAACCAACTTGATCTCACAGACATATAAAGAACACTCTACCCAACAACAGACAAGTATACATTCTTTTCCAACACACATGGAACATTCTCCAGAACAGACCACATATTAGGCCATAAAGCAAGCCTTAACAGAATCCAAAGCGTCGAAATATTACAAAGCATCTTTTCTGACCATAAACCCATAAAAGTAGAAATAAATAAAAGAAAAAGCAAGGAAAAAAAAAATCAAATACGTGGAAAATGAACAACACCTTGCTCAAAAACTACTGGGTTATACAAGAAATTGGGGAATGAATAAAGAAATTCATAAAATCAAAAGAGAATGAAAACACATCCTACCGGAACCTTAGGACACAAAAAAAGCAGTGCTCAGAGGTCAACTTATAGCAATAAATGCACACATCCAAAAAGAAGAAAGAGCCAAAAACAAAACATTAACCCCAAAACTCGAAGAAATAGCAGCAAAAGAAGCCCTTGGGCACCAGAAGAAAGCAAATAACAAAAATTAGAGCAGAATTAAATGAAATAGAGACTAGAAAAACAACTGAAAGAGTTAACATGATCAAAAGCTGGTTCCTTGAAAAGATCAACAAAATCGATAAAGCACTGTCCACACTGACAAAAGAAAAACAGGAGAAGAACCAAATAACCTGAATAAGAAATGAGATGGCTGATATCACAACAGACCCAACTGAAATTAAAAGAATCATAACAGAATACTATGCAAATTTGTATTCAAACGAATTTGAGAATCTACAAGAAATGGACAAATTTCTAGAAACACACTACCTACCTAAACTAACACAAACAGAAGTAGAACAAATAAATAAACCTATAACAAAAGAACAGATTGAAAAGGTAATTAAAAAATTCTTAACAAAACAAAGCCCTGGCCTGGGTGGTTACAATGGAGATTTCCACCAAACTTTCAGAGAAGAGTTAACACTGCTACTACTAAAGATATTTCAGAGCACAAAAAAGGATGAAATACTCCCAAACTCATTCTATGAAGCCAGCATAACCCTGATACCAAAACCAGGTAAAGACACCACAAAAAAAGAAAATTACGGACGAATATCCCTCATGAACACTGATACAAAAATCCTCAACAAAATTCTGCCAACAGAATTCAACAACATATAAAAAAAATAATTCACCATGACTAAGTGGTATTTATACCAGGTATGCAAGGATGGTTCAACATTAGAAAAAAATCAATGTAATCCGTCACATAAATAAAACAAAAGACAAGAACCACATGATCTTATCAAATGATGCAGAAAAGGCTATCAACAAAGTGCAACACCAATTCATCATAAAAACTGTCAGCAAAACAGGAACAGACGGGAAATTCCTCAACATAATTAAGGGCATTTATACAAAGCCTACAGCTGACCAACATCATCGTAAACAGAGAGAGTCTGAAAACATTCCCCTTGAGAATAGGAGCCAGACAAGGATGCCCTTTATCACCACTCTTATTCAACACTGTGCTGGAGGTCCTAGCCAGAGCAATCAGGCTAGAAAAAGAAATAAAGGGCATCCAAATTGGCAAGGAATAAGTAAAAGTATCTCTATTTGCAGATGATAGGATCTTATACACAGAAAACCCCGAAGAATCCACAAGAAAACTACTGGAACTAATAGAAGATTTCAGCAAAGTATCAGGATTCAAGATAAACATACAAAAACCAGTTGGATTCCTCTGCACCAACAAAGAGAACTTCGAAGAGGAAATCACCAAATCAATACCACCATTTACAGTAGCCCCAAAGAAGATAAAATACTTAGGAATAAATCTAATCAGAGATGTAAAAGACCTATACAAAGAAAACTACAAGACACTACTGCAAGAAACCAAGAGACCTGCATAACTGGAAAAACATACCTTGCTCATGGATAGGAAGACTCAACACTGTGAAAATGTCTACTCTACCCAAAGCGATCTACAGATACAATGCAATCCCGATTCCAAATTCCAATGACATTTTTTAAGGAGATAGAGAAACAAATCACCAACTTCATATGGAAAGGGAAGAGGCCCCGGATAAGAGAAGCATTACTGAAAAAGAAGAACAAAGTGGGAGGCCTCACACTGATTTTAGAACCTATTATACCGCCATGGTAGTCAAAACAGCCTGGTACTGGTAGAAAAACAGATACACAGACCAATGGAACAGAATTAAGAATCCAGAAGTAAATTCATCCATCTATGAGCATCTGATATCTGACAATGCCCCAAATTCCATTAAATGGGGAAAAGACAGACTCTTTAACAAATGGTGCTGGCATAACTGGATACCCATCTGCAAAAAAATGGAAGAAGACCCATATCTCACACCATGTACAAAAACTAACTCAAAACGTATCAAAGACCTAAATATAAAATCGAAAACGATAAAGATCATGAAAGAAAAAATAGGGACAACGCTAGGAGTCCTAATACATGGCATAAACACAATACGAACCATACGTAACAATGCACAAACACCAGAAGAGAAAATAGATAACTGGGAGCTTTTAAAATCAAACACTTATGCTCATCAAAAGAGTAAAAAGACAACCTACACACTGGGAAAAAATTTTTGGCTACGACGTATCTGATCAGGGTCTAATCTGTAAAATCTACAAGACACTGCAAACTTCAACAACAAAAAGACAAAGAACTCAGTTAAAAAATGGACAAAGGATATGAACGGGCACTTCACCAAAGGAGACATTCAGGCGGCTGACAGATACATGAGGAAATGCTCATCATCATTTGCCATTAGAGAAATGCAAATCAAAACTACAATGAGATACCATCTCACCCCAACAAGGCTAGTACTAATGCAAAAAAACACAAAATGATAAATGTTGGAGAGGTTGCGGAGAGACTGGAACACTTACACACTGCTGGGGGGAATGTAAAATGGTACAACCACTTTGGAAATCAATTTGGCGCTTCCTTTAAAAAAAAAGCTAGAAATAGAAGTACCAGTAATGATCCAGCAATCCCACTCCTTGGAATATATCCTAGAGAAATAAGAGCCACCACACGAACAGATATATGCAAACTCATGTTCACTGCAGCACTGTTCACAATAGCAAAAAGATGGAAACAACCCAGGTGCCCATCAATGGACGAATGGATAAACAAATTATGGTATATTCACCCAATGGAATACTATACAATGATAAAGAATAACGATGAATTCATGAAACATCTCATAACATAGATGAATCTGCAACGCATTATGCTGAGTGAAATTAGTTGCATAAGGACAAATATTGTATAAGACCACTATTATAAGAACTCAAGAAAAGGTTTAAACACAGAAGAAAACATTCTTTGATAGTTACAAGGGTGAGGAGGGAGGGAGAGGGGTGTTCACTAACTAGATAGTAGACAAGAATTATCTTAAGTAAAGGGAAAGACAACACACAATACAGGAGAAGTCAGCACAACTGGACTAAACCAAAAGTTAAGAAATTTCCTGAACACAACCAAACACTTTGAAGGACAGAGTAGCAGGGGCTGGGGTCTGGGGCCCATAGTTTCAGGGGACATCTAGGTCAATTGGCATAACAAAGTTTATTAAGGAAATGTCCTGCATCCCACTTTGGTGAGTGGCGTCTGGGGTCTTAAAAGCTAGTGAGCGGCCATCTAAGATGCATCAGTTGGTCCCAACCCACCTGGAGCAAAGGAGAATGAAGAACACCAAAGACACAAGGAAAACATTAGCCCAAGAGACAGAAAGGGCCACATAAAAACCAAAGACTCCATCAGCCTGAGATCAGAAGAACTAGATGGTGCCCGGCTACCACCGATGACCCTGACAGGGGATACAACAGAGAGGCCCTGACAGAGCAGGAGAAAAGTAGGGTGCAGAACTCAGTCTAGTAAGATCAGACTTAATGGTCTGAGACTGGAGGGACCCCAGAAGACATGGCCCTCCAACTCTCTGTTAGCCCAAACCTAAAACCATTCCCAAAGCCAACTCTTCAAACAAAGATTAGACTGGACTATAAGGCATGAAATGATATTCGTGAAGAGTGTACTTCTTAGCTCAAGTAGATACACGAGTCTAAATGAGCAGCTCCTGTCCAGAGGCAAGATAAGAAGGCAGAAAGGGACAGGAGCTGGTTGAACGGACACAGGAAATCAGGGGTGGAAAGGAGGAGTGCGCTGTCACAGTACAGGCAGAGTAACTCGGGTCACACAGCAGTGTGTGCATAAATTTTTGTACAAGAAACTAACTAGAACTGTAACCTTTCATTTAAAGCACAATAAAAAAAACAATAATAATGAATGTCACCCATAAGTAGTGACTCCTTTAAAAAATCACCTATATGAGACCAAACAGTCAACAATTACTTTAGAACAAAGATGAGAATGTAAGGGGGCAGGGAAACTAGATAAATGGAAACAGAACAACCTGAACGGAAATAATAAGAATGTTCACATATTGTGAAGAATGTAACCAACTTCACTGAACAATCTGTGTGGAAATTGTTGAATGGAAACCTAAACTGCAGTGTAAACCTTCATCAAAAACACAACAAAATATTTTAAAAAGAGAGAGAGACTGAGACATGATAATTAAATGCAATGTGGGTTCCTGGAATGGATCCTGAAACACAAAAAGGACATTAGTGGAAAAAGCAGTAAAATCCAAATACAGTGTATAGTGTAACAGTAATGTACCAATGTTAATTTCTTAAATAAATGCACCACCATTATGCAAAATGTTAAGGTTAGGGGAAGGTGGTTGAACGGTATATGGGAACATTGTACTACTTTTGTAACTTTTCTGTAAGACTACAATTATGACAAAATAAGAAGTCAATAAAGTTTTAAGAATATAAAAAAAAAAAAAAAAGAGAGGCTTCTACAGAGTACAAAGGTAACTGAGAAGACACAGAGATGAGCCAAGTCACTCTAGGGATTCAGACTGGACTGTTGTTTTCCTTGTCTATCTGCAAGTAAGACTCTCCTTCAATGAGCTCAGCTGACAAAACGCTACCTCTTGTCCCTCACTGATGGACAAAGTGTTAGGAGATTGCCTTGCCACACACCTCTTTAGTCAGTTGCTCTAGTTTTTGTTCTTTCTCCTATAATCATTTGGCGGCTTGTCCAAGAAAGCTTTACACAGCTTTGACACCATTTTTCAACCTCACACTCTGCTGGCCTTAATGTCACTTTACCCTTTGACCTTACCAATCTTTAACATCTTCCTCACTGACAGGTACCTCCTAACCCTACCACTGCAATTAACATAAATAACCAAAATCAGTAATGAAAGGGACATTATTACCAGCCTTACAGAAATAAAAAGGATTGTATCTTTTTTCCAGTCAAATGCAACCAATATTCCTGAGGACCTATTATGTACCAAGCATTGTTCTAATAACTGAACTTACGGTGAAAAGCAAACAAAGTTCCTTCCTTCTGGGCCCTGTTTTCTATTGGTAAAAACCAGAATGGTCTAAACACTAATAGTACCCTCCAGCAGTTCACTGGGTCTGGGAATGAAGACCCTCATGAAGTCAGTGGTGGGAGTGAAACTGGTACAACCTTTCTTAAGGATAAGAAGGCAACATATATCAGAAAGCTTAAAATGTGGGTGCTTGTCACCAAACAATTCCATTTCTAGAACATTTTTGTAATGATATTTTTTGTACTCAAGGATTTACATACATATAAGAATGCAATCAAAAAAATTATTCATAGTAGTAAAAATATCAAACACCTAAATGGTAACAACAGGTAGTTGTTTAAAAAAAAAAAAAAACTGTCTCCCTTCCCAAAGCAATAGAACAAAACGGGCACAAAAGTAGAAGATTCAACAGAGGAGGACCTGACACCCTGATGAGTGAAAAGACGCAAATACACATAATAGAGAACAATTCTACATGGACACACTCTAGGACTCAGCAAATTCCACTCCTAAGTATTTATCCAAGAGGAAATCACATGTTCAACAAAAGA
Organism: Trichechus manatus latirostris; assembly: GCF_000243295.1. Lineage (NCBI taxonomy): Eukaryota > Metazoa > Chordata > Mammalia > Sirenia > Trichechidae > Trichechus > Trichechus manatus. The sequence goes on along the minus strand of NW_004443955.1, from coordinate 725,892 downwards.
CTCATATGCAGAGTGATCACAGCAGCTTTGTATAGTCAAAAATCAGAAACAATCCAAATGTCCATCAATAGGAGAATGGATAAACAAACTGTGCTATAATCACACAACGAACATTCCTTAGCAATAAAAACAAAGCAATGATACATGTAACAACATGGATGAATCCGAAAAACATTACCTGGGGCAAAAGAAAGTAGACACAAAAGAGTACATATATATGATTCCATTTATATCAAATTTTAGAACAGGGAAAACTCATCTACAGCTGGCGGAGGCAGGGGAGTATCTAACAGCAAAAGCATGGCACACAGGGAACTTTCTGGGGTGACACAAATGTATTTGTCAGACTCACTGAAATAGACACTTAAATTGGGTCCATTCTATCAATAATTTTTTTTTAATTACTAAAAGAGTTTTAATCAAACAGAATACTTGGATGTTACTAAAATTTGGAGTTTCAGTTTTTTTAATAATTCTGGCACGAGGTTACACCTTCACATGGATGTGTGATGTTTTAAATCTCATCTCACTGCTAGATGAACAGCTCCACCCAGTTAACAAGCACTCCCAGGGCCATACCTGGATCTCAGCAGTAATGGCTGCATTTAAGGCAGATTCTAACCCTCCATCAGCCATTAAGCTGCCCACCAGAAGATCAATCATGAATCGACGACCTGGACTTATGTTCACTTCATTGCCTGAAACTGACAAAGGAAAGGTGTTGTAACAATTTGAATTAGGCACTATCCCCTCTCAGCACCCCCACCACGCACACCCACTGCCCTCCAGGCTCACCTGCACCGGGCAAAAGTGCCGAGAGGGCCCGAGCCCGCTCCTCTGCAGTGGGCAGCAGCAGCGACCATCCACTCTGTAGTACCGCTTGAGCAGCCGCCTGCACAGTGGTCAGGACGCCCGCGCTGCTGGCCAGGGTCACCACAGTCTGCTTCAAGCTATTCAGGAGGACACTGCCCAGACCTAAACCAAGGAATTCTGGGTCAACCTGGTGACTAACGGCAGCATGCAACTGAAAGGAGAAAAACAACGTTCACTTAGAACTACTAAAAATTAGTGGATTTAAAAATCTTTAATAAAGATTTGAATAAAACTTAATTTGAAGTATTATTTGCATAATAAAGAAATGCTTCTCAGATATACATATTACATAAAACCTGTTGCCATCAAGTCAATTCAGACTCATAGCAACCCTACAGGGCAGAGTAGTAGAACTGCCCCATAGGGTTTCCAAGGAGCAGCTGGTGGATTCCAACTGCTGACCTTTTAGTTAGCAGCTAAGCACTTAACCACTGTGCCACCAGGGCTCCATATATATATATTACACACACACACACACACACACACACACACACACACACACACGCCCGTATCATTACACAAATAATGCACACCTTCTGCATTTGTTTGCCGGCTGTGCCCTCCCCCTGCGAGATATTCTCCTAAGTGTGCTATGCTATTTTCTTTGTACAGCAACATGTGGAAGAGGATTGGCATGGCAGTGCTTGTTAAGAGTAGCTCGCGGGGGAGGGCACAGCAGGCAAACAAATACAGAAGGTGTGTGTTGTCTGTGTAAAAATACAAGATATATATACACACACACAGATATCTATATACATACAAGTGTGTATACACACTCTCTCACACACACACGCGCGCGCGCGCGCGCGCACACACACACACACACACACTGGACTAAAATAATTTTACCCACAGTAGTTGAGAATCCATGGTACTTTATAAGAAGAATGGTTCTTAACCCAACTATAAATACATATATGGAAAAGCTCAACAAAGGGGCCATAACAACATGGAAACAACCACCTCTACCCCACCTCCACAACAATAGTATATGTAATATAATCAAAAACCTTTTACAAATGACACAGCCAAGCTGAGAGTATTCAAGGGAAATCCTCCTCGACAAAACCCAGAACTGCCATCAACACCATCAAGAGCCAATGAGGTCTAGGGCTCTGACAGCAAATCAAAGCCTCTGGGCTTGAGATCAATCCCTAGAGTGGGAACAGGGGCGCAGACTCCAAACTGTCCCAGATAACACCCTGAACCTAAACTTCCTGCAGAATGCCAGAAGCCATTAAAGAACGCTTACCCGTGAGTCCATCCGGAATGGCACACACTGCCCACCAGCTCAGGAAATGACACAGGTGGACTATCTGCTCAAGGGTTTAGGTAGAACGAGACCCACAAGAAATCAGAGACCAGCTTGCCCCATAAGTAGACGTGAAATCAAATTTATACTACCCACTTAAGGTATTAAGATCACAAGTCAAGAATGAACATCAAAACCCATCAGAGCCTGAGAGAATCACAGAACTTCCAACAGGCAAATGCAAATCTGCCCTTGTGGAGCCTCTTCCACAGCCAATGGCAAAGGGACACCCTGACAAAACTTCCCCTGAAGGTAGCCTCCCAGTCAAAAATGACAAGCCACCAGAAGGGAGAGTTTGCAGACAGAATAAGAGGAGCAATGGACACCCCCAAGAGAGGGCAACAAACAACTGGAATGGATAAATAAAATCTTAGAGATCAAGTAAGTACAGGACCCAGAAGACAAGCACATCATAAAGCAGGATGAACACTCTGAAAAAGACCCAAATATAAATCCTGGAAATGAGAAAAATAGTATGGCAATAAAAACCTTAAAACAGAGGTGGGAAGAACCTGAACTCCAGATTCGAATCCTGATTCTACATGTACTAGGTACATTACCTTGGGAACATCACTTAACATCTCTGTGCTTCCTCCTCTGTACAATGAGCATAGAGGTTCCTACAAAATACCTAGAACAGGCAAATGCACAGAAACCAAAGTAGATCGGTGGTTACCGGGGGCGGGGCGGGGCGGGGGGTTATTGCTTAAGGGGTACTAGGTTTCTCTTTGGAGTGATGAAAAAGTTTTGGAAACAGATAATTGTGATAACTGCACAACTCTGTAAATGTAATTAATGTCACTGAATTGTACACTTAAAAATGGTTAAAATGGCAAATTTTATGTATCTATATTTTATACATTAAAAAAATTGAGGCCCTCATCTTTAATAGGGTCGTTACATGGATTCAATGAGTTAATACTTGTAAAACATTTAGAAAAGTGCCTGGTCATTAAGTAGTTCTTAAATAAGGGGACAAATTCAACAATATGGTACATTCAGTTAAAGGAAGAATTTGTGAATTGAAAGCAAGAGCTGAGTAAATCATCCAGAAGGCAGAACTGAAAGATAAGGAGATAAGCAGTAAAAAGCATAGAGATTTAAAAATATCAAAGTTGTGACACTCAGAAGATAAAATAAGAAAGTTCAATATATATTTAATAGGAGTCCTACAAGGGAAAAGTAGGTGAAACAGGGAGAACAATTTCAATTGTGTAAAGGTGAAGATTTTTCAAAACTTAACAAAGATATGAAATCTCAGGTTGAATAAAAACATATAACCTCAAGTTATACAAACAAAAATAAATTCATGCCTAGAAAAGAAAGAAAAATCTGAAAGGATACCAAAGAGAAAGACAAACTAGCTACAAAGAAACAACGATTCCACTATTATAACGTTGCTCATCAGCAACAATAAAGGTCCAAAGACAAGAGAACAGTATCTTCCAAGTGCTAATAAAATAACAGGTAACCTAAAAAGTTAAGCATCACTAATTACCTTAAGAGAGGTTGAAGTTAACAGAGTTTTCAGACTTCACTACTCACAAACTTCAATGAAAAAACTAACTGAAGGAGCTATCTTAGCAAGCCCACTCCCAGGAGGGAGCGCAATGTAAGCAACAGTGAGAAAACAAACGGGTGAAAGAAAGACAGTATCTCTAAGCACAGCCTCTAAAAAACTGGAGAGTTAAATGAGGAGCATAACTAACTGGGAGGAAGTTAAAAAAAAATAATTACTATATTTCACCAATCTAAGAGACACCTTTTTTTCATGGTTTAACATCTCTAAAATCAGAACGTATCTTACAAACTGCAATTGGAAGCAGTGTGCCTTGGATCCAATGTATATGATAGAATGACAATTATGATGCTGAAGGTGGAAAAGAGAAACTAGGTTTAATGTATCTTAGACACAAATTCAGACACACTAATAATTAAAAGAATTGTAAAAGAATTAAATTCATCTTTTGAATAATGACTCTTAGATTGGATATTTTAAGAATCAAGTTCTACAAGCTAATTTAAAAGGACACAAAACATAAGGACCTATAAAGACTGACAGTAAAGAAATGGAAGAACATATGCCACCAGCCAAATACAGACCAAAAGACATCCAGTGTAACTAAGATATGCACAGTGTTGCTACTCACCACCATGTTGTCCATGACAGCAACACCACCTCAAACCATGGGAAAGCCACCAACACCTGGGGCTTACTGAGGACCGCACTACACCACAGGTGCGACTAATAAATTAGTTCACATACATGATTCCTGGGGAAGCGAAGTACTCTCAAAACTTTTGTTAACTTATTATAACTTGACATGACGTTCATTTCTGTGCATTTAGAAGCCAAGGGAGGGAGGGCACCAGGGGCATATGACGGGTTACACAGAAATCACTGTGTAAGAAACCCAAAACCCACAGCCGTCGAGTCGATTCCAACTCAGAAAAATTACTTTGTCAAGAGAAACTTCTTTCCTGACATTAAGTTATGGGATTTCATTACAAAGACCTTATTACCAAAGATAAAGAATAATATGATGATCAAAGATTTCAGTTATACTTTTACCAAAAAAATAGAAATATTTGTGCGGACTTTCTTATTTTAACGCTTAACAAACAAAATACATAAAATTAAACTGAGATGCAGTTAAGGTGTTTCTGTAAGTAGCCAAGTTTACTGAGTAAAGCTTTCATACTACAGGGGAAAGGTGGGCCAGCACATCTCCCCAGACTCTCCCTCTCTCTCTCTGTTATTGTCTCACCAGCCTCTCCTCCAGAGACAAACACTAGAAAATTCAAGATTAATTCCCCTGATAATGCCAAGAAGCTGATTACATCAGAAATGTCACAATTCACAGGCACTCATCCTTCACTCAGGGACTGACTTACAGGATAAATACGAAGTAATCAGATAGTTCTTTTTTAAGCCATAAATACATTATTCCATCATAAACTTATTTTAAAACGTGTCAAAATTTTCCTTAGCAATTCACTTAGGCTAAATCTCACTCTTCAATATGCATAAACATTCTTATAAATACCTAACCAATAAACAGTTGCCATTGTGTTATTCTAACTCATGGCAGATGCCATGTGTGTCAGAGTAGAACTGTGCTCCATAGGGTTTTCAATGGCTGATTTTTTTTAAAGTAAATTGCCAGGCCTTTCTTCCGAGTCACCTCTGGGTGGATTCAAACCACCAAGCTCTTTCAGTTGGCAGCCAAGCATGTTAACTGTTTGCACCACCCAGAGATTCCAAAACCAGGTTGCTGTCAAGTTGATTCTGACTTGTGTGTCAGGGTAGAAGTGTTTGCACGACCCAGTGAATATATAAGATACTTATAAAAAAGAAGGTGGAGGACAGGAAATCATCCGTACCTGAAGTCGCAGAAGATTCAGCACTGCCACTGCCATGCATTCTTTCTCCTGTGGCGGGGGCCAGTCAGCAGTGCCATCCATCCCGTCACTCACTTGACGTAGCAGGAGATCCAACTGCTCAAACGTCATCAAGCAGATGTCCACCACAAAAGGGACACGGAGGCCAATGGACCACTCAGAGCAAGATGACCAAGCAAAACTCTACAGAAGAAACACAAAGGCCTAACATGAATGTACAACATTCAGCTTTGGTCTGTCCCATGGCACATCTGAGACTGTTATGAATGATGAGGATGCCTTGAATTACGACTTCTTAATCCCACAAAATGTCCCAAACGCATATGTACTTTTGTGGCTGTGTAGTGCACACCCTATTAGCTTCCAGTATTCTCTCCCATTCACTACTTCCCAGAAAAAAAGTTTTTTAAATCTTTTCATTCAAAACTATTTAATGCACATTAATGGACGGCAGTGAGGTTCACAAAGCATTGGCAGTGGTACAACAGTAACTATAACCAGACAGTGAGGGCCGCATATTTACTACAACCCCTAGAGCAATCACTACAACACTATACCAAGAGGTAAACAACAACTCAGTTAATAAATTAAAGTGCGATACCAAGAACTATTCAAATAATCCAAAAGAAGGCAGGAAAGGAAAAAAGAATGAAAAAAAGAGCAAAAAATAATAATAATAAAATGGTAGCTGTATATCCAACATGTAATTAAAATTAAACGGTTTAAAAACAGACACAAAAAGAGAGAGATTGTCAGAATGGATAGAAAACAAAACCAAACTATATGGTGTCTACAAGAAACCTACTTTTTAAATAAAATGCTAAATGATATCAGGCAAAGTAGACTTCAGAGCAAGGAAAACTGCCAGGGATAAAGAGAAACATTACATAATGATAAAAGGCTCAAAACATAAAACAGAACAATCCTAAACATACATGTGCATATATCAACAGAGCTGCAAAACACAGGGAACCAAAAGCTACTAAAAGTGCAAAAAGAAATGGACAAATTCACAATTACAGTTAGACATGTCAAAACTACCCTCCTACTAACAGATAAAACAAGGGGGCAGAAAAAGAGCACAGATCTAGAAGAACTGAACAATGCCCTCAATTACCTAGATCTAATTGATAGTCATAGAACACTTTACCCAACAAGAGCAGAATACATATTATCGCAAGTGCACATGGAACCTTTACCAAGATAGACCATATTCTAAGTCATGAAACAATTCTTAACTATTTATAAGAATTAAAGTCATACAGAGTATGTTATTTGACCATAATAAAATTAAACTAGAAACCAACAACAGAAACTTGAAATCAGTAAAAGTAAATTAGATGTCATTAACTGGAAAAATCTCTTCTAAACACTTGGATATTAAACAACAGGCTTCTCCATTCTAACTGAAGTAGCAAAATGTTGACTCTCAGTAGACTGAAAAATGCTATGTATGTATGTGTGAACCCTACAGAAACCAATAAAAAAAACTATAAAAAGAGACAGACAAAATCAAAATAAATTAATTAAAATCGAATACTAAAAAATACTCACATATTCCTGAAAAAAGCAGGAAAGGGGAACTAGGGGAATAAATAACAGAGAAAACAAACAACAACATGGTAGAGCTAAATTCATACATGTCAATAATTACACAAAGTGTAAATGATCTAAACACGCCAATTAAAAGACAAGATTGTCAAATGGATAAAAAGAAAAACATGACCCAACGATATGCAGTCTCCAAGAGACTCACTACATAGATAGGTTGAAAGCAAAACGTGTAAATCTAACAAAAAACATGTAGAACACGTGTCCGCAGAGAACTACAAAATGCTGATAAATGAAATCAAAAAAGACAGAAATCAATGTTTAAACATATTGTTACCATGAATTAAGAGTTAGCATAGCAAAAAATGTCCAGTAGGATACTTCTGTAGATACAGACAACGGTATTCTGCTTTATTAATTTTATATGGATAGCAAAGGAGCTAAAATAATTTAGAAAAAAGAAGAAAGTGGGAGAAAGCAGTGTGCTCAATGTCAACATGTGTGATACAGCTACATTATACAAGATGTGTAACTGGCAGAGCAATAAACTCTTACGTCAGTGGAGAAGAGAGAACCCAGAAACAGACTCATACAAATATGCCCCGTGATTTTTTGACAAAAGTGCAAAAGCAACTAAATGGAGGAGCAATGGCCTTTTCAACAGATGGTGCTGGAGCAACTGGATATCTATAGGCCAAAAATAAAAATAAAAAAGAAGAACTTTGACCTAAATCTCACACCTTACACAAAATTTAACCCAAATGGATCACAATGCTAAATGTAAAATATTAACTATAAAACCTTTAAAAAGAAAACAAAAAAAAGTCTTCAGGATCTAGGGCTAGGCAAAGAGTTCTTAGACTTGATACAAAAAGCACAATTCATAAAAGAAAAAAACTGATAAACTGGACTTCATCAAAATTAAAAACTTTTGATCTTTGCAAGACCCTGTTAAGAGGGTGAAAAAACAAGCTATGAACTGGGAGAAAATACTTACAAACCACAAAACTGACAAAGGACTAGTATCTAGAATATACAAACAACTATCAAACCTCAACAGTAAAAAGAAAACCCAGTTAAAAAGGAGACAAAGGACATGAAGAGACATTTCAGCAAAGATATGAAACAGGACACTCCGGCAAGATGGCGGTCTACGCAGAAGCACCACGCCGTCCCTCCACAACAAAGATCCGAAAAACTAAGCCAAACAGAGAATCAACAATCCTGAAACCCTAGAACATCAAATGAAGAGATA
>NW_004443955.1:671995-708615 GCF_000243295.1 Trichechus manatus latirostris | reverse complement strand
AAAAAAAAAAAAGATATGAAACAAAAAACCCCACTGCCATCGAGCTGATTCCAAAGCATGGTGGCTACTCCTTGTGTCACAGAACACAACTGCTCCACTGGGTTTGTTACTCTGTCACAGGGGTCACTACGAGTCAAAACCAACTCAACAGCACACAACAACAACCTCTACAGAAGCAGTTTGCCAGGCGTTTCTTCTGCTGAGCTGCTGGGTGGATTCAAACCGCCAACCTTTCAGTTAGCAGCCAATCACAAACCATTTGCACCATCCAGGGAGCTTAAACATGATATACAGATGGAAAATAAGCACATGCAAAGATTTTTACCATCATTGGCCATACAGAAATACAAATTAAAATCACAATGAAATATCGCTACACACCTACGGGTATGACTAAAATAAAAATCAGTGACGACGCCGAGCACTGGCAGGGGTACAAAGAAACTGGATCCCTCACACATTGCACACTGAATGTAAAATGGTTCAGTCACTATGAAAAGTTTTTTTGGCAGTTTAAAAAAACAAAAACTAAACTAAGTATAACACTTGGCATATGACCCAGCAATTGGACTCCTAGGCATTTATTCCAGAGAAATTAACGTTCATATAAAAAACTATACACAAACGTTCATAGCAGCTTTATTCGTAATTGCCAAAATCTGCAAACAATCCAGACGTTCTTCAATGGGTGAACTGTTACAGAAACTGGTACGTCCATATCATGGAATACTTTGCAGCAATAAAAAAGAATGAACATACACAACAACTTGGAAGAATCTCAAAGGCCTTAGGCTGAATGAACAACGCCAATCTCAAAAGGTCACAGAGGACATAAATCCACTTCTACAACATTCTCAAAATGATAAAATTATAAAAATGGAGAACAGATTAAGGGTTATCAAGGATTAGGGATGTGGGGAGTACCGGAGCTAGGGCAGGTGGAAGATCTTTGGGGTGATGGAATATTTCTGTATCTTGACTACAGTGGCAGTTACAAGAAACCTACACATGTGACAAAACAACAGAGATCTAACATTTATAGCAATATCAATTTCCTAGTTTTGATACTGTACTTACACATAAGTAAGATGTAAGCAGTAAGATGTAATCCACAGGGGAAACTGAGTGGGTGAAGGTACAAGGGACCTCTCATTATTACCTTTGCAACATCCTGTGAATCTATAATTATTTCAGAATAAAAAGTTGGGATTTTTTGTTTGTTTTGTTTTGTTTTTTAAGTAAAATGATAGAAAAACATATACTATGCAAACATTAATCAAAATAAAACTGGAGTGGCTATATTAACATCAGACAAAATAGACTTCAGAGTAAGGAAAAGAACCAAGGATAAAGAGGGACATTACATAATGATAAAGGAGTCAATTCACCAAGAAGAAAGAATAATTCTAAATGGGTATGCATCTAACAACAGAGCTGCAAAATACATGAGGCAAAAACTGATAGAAGTGAAAAGAGAAATGGACAAATCCACAATTATGGCTGGAAACACCAACATTCTCCTTCTATAATGAAACAAGAAGACAGAAAATGAGCATGGATCTAGAAGAACTGAACAATAACCTCAATGAACTAGATCTAACTGCCATTTACAGTACACTTCACAAAACAAGAGCACAATACATATTCTTTTTAAGCACACACAGAACAAGACAGAACACAACCTGCTACATAGAACAATTCATAAAACAAATATCAACAAATTTAAAAGAATTGAAATAACACAGTGTGTTCTCTGACCACAATCAAATTAAGCTAGAAATCAATAACAGAAAAAGATGACAAAATGAAAATACAATATATCAAAATTCGTGGAACACAGTTAAAGCACCGCTTAGAGGGAAATTTCTAGCATTATATGCTCATATTTTACAAAAGAAGAAAGGTCTAAAATTATCAATCTAGGCTTCCACTTTATGAAACCAGAAAAAGACAGCAAAGTAAACCCAAAGCACGTTGAAGCGGGGAAAAAAGGAACAAACATAAGAGGAGAAATCAACGAAAGAGAGAAATTAATGAAACTAAAAGCTAGCTCTTTAAAAAGACAAACAAAATAGATAAATTTCTAGCAAAACTGACAAAGAAAAAAGAGAAAAGACACATATTACCGATATAATGACAGAAGGGATTATCACTACAGATACCATAGACTTCAAAGGTTAGTAAGGGAATACTAAGGGAAAACTTTACACAGAAATACTGGACAATTTCAATGAAATGGAGCAATTCCTTGAATGCCATCAACCAGGAAAACCCACCCAAGAAGAAACAGATAACCTGGAGAGTCCTATATTGTTGTTGGTAGTTAACATCAACTCAATTTTGACTAATGGTAACCCCATGTGTGCAGAGTAGAGCTGCTCCATAGAGTTTTCAAGACCTTTCAGAAGGAGATCACCAGGCCTGTCTTCTGAGGCACCTCTGGTTGGGTTCAAAATGCCTACCTTTCAGCTAGCAGTCAAGTGCTTAACTGTAGCACCACCCAGGGACTCCTAGTCCTCTATTACAAGGAATTGACTTTGTAGTTAAAAGCCTTCTGAGAAAGAAATCTTCAGGCCCAGATGGTTTCACAGGAGAATTCTAGCAAACACCTAAAGGTAAAATAACACCAATTCTGCACAGTCTCTTCTAGAAAACACTTGCCAACACTTAATAAGATGTCATCTTTACCCTGATACCAAAATACGACAAGACAGTACGAGAAAAAGAAACTACAAACCAATATCCCTCATGAACACTGATGGGAAAATCCTCAACAAAGTATTAGCGAATCAAATCCAGCAATATAGAGAAAGAATAATACATCATGACAAGGTAGGGTTTATCCCAGTAATGCAAGGCTTAGTCAATATTTGAAAATCAGTCAATGCAATCTACCTTATTAACAGACTAAAGAAAGACAACTCCTTAATCATATCATTTGAGAAAGGAAAACCATTTAACAAACTTCAGTATCCACTGAAAACAAAAACTCTCAAAAAAGTAGGAATTAAAAGAGACTTCCCTAATCTGATAAAAGGCATCTATAAAAAACCCACAGCTAATATCATACTCAATGGGAAAAGACTGAATACTTTCCCCCTATGATCAGGAAAAAGACAAGGATGCACACTCATTACTCTTACTCAACACAGTATTGTAGGAAGTCTTGGCCAATGTAATCAGGCAAGGAAAAGAAACAGAAGACATACATACTGGAAAGGAAGAAATAAAACTGCCTCTGTTAGCAGACAACATAGCTGTCTAAGAAGGAATCCCAATGAAGCTCCTAGAACTAATACACGACTTTAGTATGACTGCAGGATATAAAATTAACACACAAAAATCAGTTGTGTTTCTACAGACTAGCAACGAACAACTGGAAACCAAAACGTTAAAAACTACCAAACCAAGCCATGTATCCAGTACCTGGGCAGGCCCACAGGCAATTCCAACGATGTGCTTCGTGTCCAGACCCGGCAGAGCAGCAGGTTCTGGTTTGGTTACACGTAAGGTGTCGAAGTGCTGGCACTGGTCGTTGCTTCCCCAGCTGTGGACCTCACTGTCCTCAGTCAAAGCAAGGCAGTGTGTGGAGCCTGCAGCCACATCAATCACTTTTTTGCCTACAAAGAAAGAATGATGCAGATTCAGTTGCAATCCTATCACTTCTGTTGCAAGAAAATATTTTCACCAAGCCACTGAAGTCAGGAAGACATTTAATATTAACTTCTGAAGGACAACTGGTTGCTTTAAAATGAAGCCCAATTCGTCTGCTTCAAGTGTATACTTGAAAAATACTCCTAGTGTATTTTTGCCAACTACAATTTGTTAAGACCCACTATTTACAAATAAAATAATGCTAGGGCATACAAAGGACCTGTGATTTTTTTTTTTTCTCCTCCTTATTCAGACTCTCATTCATAAAGTGATAAGTGTATTTTTAATTACCTATCAGACCACATTCTTCCGCTCCAAGGTACAACCATGAAAAGTACACTCTTCACTGAGAATATTTTCTTAAAGGGAAAACTACTTTTCTCCATAGATGATAAAAAGATATAAAACTTTGTTTTCCATTTAAATAGTGTCAGCAAAGTATTACAATTTTGCAAACTATCATATTTTTTTAAGTCTAACACCATCAACACAAGGGGTATTTCTCAGAAATGTATCATAAAAAGTAATTCTGCTAAAAAACTCTACTACAGTAAAATTTAAAATTCTACCCTAAGAGCCTATTATAAGTTTTTAAAACAAAATGTATCAACAATACTTGAAATACTCTCATGGTAAAGTATATCCACAAATGCAACTGAGGGAGCTGATTTCCTTTACTAATGGAGGAGAACATAAGCAAGAAGGTAAATGAAATTCAAAAATGGTTCCGTAACATACTAGTAAATGCTACAACTCTACAACTTAACTCGGGGGAAAAAAAAAAACCTGTTGCCGTCAAGTCAATTCCAACTCATAGCAACCCTACAGGACAGAGAAGAACTGCCCCATAAGGCTTCCAAGGAGTGCCTGGTGGATTCGAACTGCCAGTCTTTTGCTTAGCAGCCGTAGCTCTTAACCATTATGCTTTCAGGGTTTCCAACTCAGAAGCTCTGAAAATAATAATCACCCTTTGAGCACATTCAACTCCTAGTTTCTAAAGGCATTAACATGCTTAAAAAAAAAAAAAAATGGGGAAAAAAACTGTCAAACACAAAAACCAAAACAGCTGCCATGATTCAGAAGCAGGCAAGTCCCACTTAACAGACCCACTTCCAAATTCCCTTGATAAAGAAGCAAAAACACAAATAAAGATGAATGTATTAGAGCAAGGATCTTGCAAACCATAACCCTCAGGCTAAAGGCAGAGTGAGGCCTGTTTGTGAGAATAAAGCTTTACTGGAACATAGTCCCTTGTTTGCTTACAATTGTCTATGCCATCTTTTGAGCAGCAATAGCAAAGTTGAGTTATTGGGACAGACTACAGCCCTCAAACCTAAAATATTTACTATCTCCTTTAAGAAAAAGTTTGTCTACCCCTTAAACACTCGACAAAAATGCCCCATGTGATAAACCTACTACTGACCCTTTCTCTCTTTCTTCTTACTCTTCACAAACTCTCCCTGGGGATAGAGACTGTCTAGTATACCACCAGGCCAACTTGTTTGGAAAATTCCAGTTCTCCCCTTAAAAAAAAAAAATCCCTCCTATAGCCCAACCATTATGGTTTTGATGGTTCCTACTTGCTGCAGACTAACGTCCATAATAAGAATACCATAAAAGCATTCAAGGGCCTTTATCTAGCTCATTGTTCTAGTCTCTTTTCTTACAGATTTTCCCACCCTCTCTTAACCACACTCAGTGGCTCACCACTGCAGAAAGCACATGAATTCACATCCATGTATCTTGCTCTTATTCCCTCTACCTAAAATGCATGTTGGACACCTCAACCTTCTCTTCACCTATCAAGGCCAAGTTCAAATGAGACAACCAAAGTGTACCCAATGCTACCTCCCACTGTACTCCAACAGCACCATGCATACCCACGGTCTTAGCAATTTCTACAGTATAACTACATGTGACTACCAAAACAATAGCTGATTTTAAGCAAGCCCATTTTACGGAGTGATAAATGAATGCCTTTTACAAAAAGAACTCTAAAATATTAGTAAATTCAATGGATTTTTTATTAAATTTGATAAGAATTATTCTAGGCCATTTTTAAAAATATATACAAATCAATTTTCATCTGTACTTAGAAAAATGTGAATGAAAGCTTTTAATAATGGTCTATTCATGAAACATCCATTAAAGAAAACAAAATCTGCCAACTTTAACAGATGACTAAAGAAACTGCCCCAAAGGATTTAAAAAACAGTACACACTTTCCACTCACCTTGCAAACCTTCCAATAGTTTTGGATAACGAACATGTTCCTCTGTTCCATGTCCAAGTCTCTGATTATCACCTTTTCCCCATGAATAAACTTGGCCATCTTTTGTCAAAGCAATAGAAAATTGACTTCCACAGCGTACTTTGACAACATCCAAGTCTTGAAGTTTTTCAATTAGCTTTGGCGTTTTGCAGCCATCACTACCACCTCTGCCCAATTTCCCGTAGTCACCATCTCCCCAAGACCACACTTGACCTAAAAACATATAAACGTATTTAAATAAAAAAACCAGTACACTTTAACGGAAACTTCTAAATGGCTGAATATAATCAACACATTCAGTAAAGCACACAAATCTGGACCACCAATGTATACAGTTAACACTAAATAGGTGTTACCAACCAAATGAAATCTAGTTTACATATGAGGTTGATATAAAAGCAACCAAGAAAGTGGAAGTTGTATTTTCTTCTTGTTTTAATTAGATGAATAATAAAGTCCTGATTCTTACTAGCTTGGGCTCAGTAACACGACTTTAACCAAGTCCTGAGCACTGACAATCCCCTCCATAAAACATAACAGCTGATGCCCATGGCATGGCAACTGTTCCAGGCCCACAGACCATTCTAGTTGTCTGTATACTTCTGTTCCCATCATGCTGACCAAGAGTCAACTGTACAACTGTATTTCTTCCCAATTGTACTTGTTATAGTAGTTAATGTGGTACAATGAGTTCCCTCATGTGGCCTTTTGCCCTTGTTTTTGGAAACTGACCTTAGGGGATTTTCCAAGCTGTTGACTGCCCCAAGGGTTTGCTACTTTTGTCCAGTCTGACTAGAGAGCTCCCCTTGGCCCCAATTACCGACAAGAAGCACGAGCTTCGCCTGGTCTGGCTGGGGAGCCCCGCTCGGTAACCGACAAGGAGCACAACCTTTGCCCAGTTTGGCTAAAGAGCCCCACCCAGTAATTGACAACAACTCTGCCCAGGAGCTGACAAAAGAACACAAAGACTGCCCTATAAAAAGCCCAGCACATGGAGGTTCCAAAGGGGCTTTCCAGAGTCGGGAGGGATGGCACGTCCTTTGGACGGGAAGCTCTGTGATGGAAATCCTCCAAGCTGCAGTTCTAAGTGCTGTGCTAAAGGGAGCAGAGAGCTGCACAGATAAAGAGCTGTGCTGAGAGGCACACAGAAGAGCTATTCTGACCAAGAGAAGAATTGTACGAGAGCTACCAGAACTATATGACAGCTGTACTGGGTGGCACCCCAAGAGCTGCACTGGTGCGGGTCATTTCTGCTCCATGTCCTGGAGCATTTCCTAGCTGAAGAGTTTCCTGGTTGGTGAGAGTGAACATCTGTTCTTGGGAGGATAAATAAATGTATCCCCTTGAGACCACATGCTGGGACCCCTCCTGGACCTTGCCCTGTATATTTTTTCATTTATATCCTTCTCTGTTAGATTAGAGTTATTGTACGTATGTTGTTTTGGTGGGCTCCATGGGTCATTCTAATGAAATCACTGGACCTAAAGGGAATGGTGGGCCTGGCTGGTCTGAAATGGAGTTGTGTGGACCCCTGTGTTTGCAGCTGGTACCCGCTGACTTAGCCCTGGGTGGCTAGGGATGAGATACAAGGGATGTAAGGGCAGCTGGGATCTGGACTAGCCAGGGAAGGAAAGCTAAGATTTCCAAACGTGTGATGTGGGGTATGCTATCCACCACAAAATCTGGTGTCAGAGGTGGGTGATCTTAGTCTCCCTGGACTGGTTTGCACAACTGGCACTGTGCACAGGATTAGGATTGCTGATTTGCAAATGCATGCTCCCCACAATTAAATATTACGCTAGTGGATAAAATCCAATTACAAAAATAAACGTGTGTTGTTTTTTTTTTAATCTAAGAACTAAGTTGACTACTTTGCAAAAATGCGATAAAAGTGAATTGCTTAAAAAAAAAAAAAAAAAAACGAAAAACCCATTAAATTAGATACAGGCAAAAATGGTAAAAGGTGAGATAAGAAATCAGGATTCTGTGCTCAGACTGCTCCATAAGCAACGAGGTTCCCATTCTAAATAATCGAAACCAAGGATCAGCAAACTTGTTCTTAAAAGACCAGATGGTAAATATTTAAGGGTGGTAACCACTAACTAGTTTCTGGCTTTAGGCAAATCCAAGCCATTTAACTGCTTTGAGAAGCCCCTTCACAAAGGACACTGAGACCTACACCCACTTAAAAGCCAACAATCTCGTGGGCAGGATGATATCTTGAGGGTCACTGTATTCCACGCTTTCATCTGATGTACCACATCCCCAAGAGCCTACCCAAGGCAGCATATACTCTACATACCGTTCTCAGTCACAGCTAGGGTCTGAGCATCCCCGCTCCCACATGCCACATCGATAACCTTCAGTCCTTTCAGCCCAGCTACGAGCACTGGAATGACCTCGTCCTCACTGGAGCCTTCAAACAGATAGAACTGTCATTACTGCAAGACCCTCATAAGAAGTGACTTCCCAGCACACACTCCGTCCTCACACAGCAAACGTACCATGACCCAGTCGGCCGTAGTTTCCCCGGCCCCACGTATACAGCTCCCCCTCAGCAGTGATGGCCGCGCTGTATGTGCTTCCACAAGCAATGTGTACCACGTGCTTCCCAGCCTGCTTTCCAGAAAAAGCAGAGATCACCTTAGGTTCTTCCAGAGGCCTGTGGAGACAAAAAGGACATATGTGAATGCCCTTTTAGGCATTTTTATTGTTGTTGGGAAAGAAATTCACTATTAGGAATAAACCATCATAGTGTCAAGGCTGTTTCTACTTTCAAATGTCTTACGAAGTAATTAAGGCAATATATAAATCAAAAACCTAATATCTCCATGACTAAACTTTGTTAAAAAGGTATCTAATGCCAAGTATGGTATCCAGCAAGATTTCAAAACATTTGTTAAAGATGCGTACGTGTACATGAGTTCACAGCAGGTTTAGTCACAATAGTCCAAAACTGGAAATGACCAAAATGTCCATGAACTAATGAATAAATAAACTGTGGTACATCTACACAATGGAACACTACTCAGCAATAAAAAAGAATGAACTACAGATACACAACAACACAGTTTAATCTCAAAAGTACCGTGCTAAATGAAAGAGACCAAAAACAAAATATACTGTATGATTCCATTTATATTAAAACCTGGAAAAGGCAAACTAACAGTGATAGAGAGCAGATCAGTGATTGCCACGGGTTGGGGGTGGGGAGAAGGGACTGACTACAAAGGGGTACAGAAGAAACCGTAGATGCAATGGAAATGTTCAACAGCTTAATTGTGGTGGTCACCCAACTGTACGTATTTGCCAAAATGTATCAAACTGTACACTAAAAACTGATTAATTTTATTCTATGTAAACCTCCATAAAGTTGGTTGAAATTTTATATACAGTTGTTAAGTAAATGTGGAAAGGATAATGCAAGCAAGGGTTACTAACTCACACTGCAATCTGTATCTTACCATCAGTATGACAGTACACATTCAGAAAGAAAAGTCTTACCAGTTGAAGAAATTTCTAAAACAAAACGTCCTATGTTTATAATCAGAATGTTTACTCTTATTGATAACATTTTCTTAAGCATCCACATAAGCCCACTCCAGCCTCTCCAAAGACATGGTTTACTCACTTTGTGACCCACTAGTCTACGAAATAAATAAACGCATACACAGGTATGTGCACATCTCAATTCCACTCCAGTTAACTTTCTCCTTCTTGGTTCAGCTCATTTCAACTCCCCCAAAAGTCTCTCTCCAACTCCTGCTGTCTACACTGATTTTTTTTTCCCTCTCCGAACTCATAGAGCAATACACAAGTTATTCATTCTAGCACTTAATCTCGGCTGAATATTATTTTATTATGAAATATTTTATACATGGTAAATTATATATAAAATAACCCAGCTTCTCTGGGAAATCATTCACAATACCATTTCAGTCACATGCGCCCATGCCGATCTCACCTCCCTTCCAATCTGAGAGTAACAAGTCTATATCTCATGTTTATCATTCCTTTGTTTTTCATGACAGTTTTACCACATTTGTCTGAATTTCCTCACAACACTGGTAAGTTCTGAATGTTTCTGAACACTTCTGCACAAATGTGTAATACTATACACATAACACAGCTTTTTCGGGTTTTTGAGATTCTTTCGAGTTGGGGTGGTGGAGCCGTGATTCGCTCATTCCACTCGAGTAGAGTGTCTCACTACATGAAGAGCCGACACTGCTTCTCCAGTCTCCTGGGAATAGACGGGGGGGACAGAGTCCAGAAGGTCATCACTCCAAACCCTGCTGCCGTCCTCCTCCTGTATACATCTCTGATGCACATTACCTATTTTCTGCAAATAATGCACCCATGTAAACAACACGTCTCACGCACAGTGCACCTGTGAAAATGATGTGCAATGGGGCTGCGCAGTTGGCAAAAACATGTAACATGAGTGTTATCTGCGTAAAAATACAGTAATTGGGGTTGCTGAATTGGAGCATACTTGATCTTCAATTTCAGCCTAAGGTAAAAGTTTCTTTCGCCAGTTTCCAAATACAACAGCAATGCATGACAGAGTCTCATCGTTCCATGGGAACTGTCAGATCTTTCACTTTTACAGCCTTGTTGTCTTTAACTTCACCATTTTCTGTGTTTATTTCTGGTCTCTCAACGTAATAAAAAGCTTCCACCAGATAAAATAATATTAAGAAATCTTTCATTTTAGAATGTGTGATAATGATATTACGGTTCAAAAACAGGGGGACCTTAACTGTTAGAGAATGTGGAAACATTTATGAATAAAATGATAGATAGCAGTGTGGAATTCACTTTAGAAAACTCCATCGTGGGGGTTGTGGTGTGAGTGGATGGAACAGGAGAAGCAAAAATCTGCTGGCTGTTGAAGCTGAGGGAGAAGAACATGAGGTCAACTTATGTCACTCTCTGTACTGTGGAGATCCTGCAGTACTGCTAAGGGCAGACATATCCTAGTACACGTCAGAGCAGCTTTAAAAAACCCAGCTACACTTTTATTTTGCCACTCTATTTTAGATACAGCAACATGAAGACGCACATGTCAATTAGAGGAATAGCTCCATACGTACACAGTGTCCCCGTGGCCCAGTCGGCCCCCATCCCCACAGCCCCAGGAGTAAACCTCTCCAGTGGCTGCCAACGCCAGGTAATGGTGACCATCAGAATGCGCAGCGATTTTTATAATGTTTCTAGAGGCAAGACCCTGGACCAGCTGTGGGGCCTGGAAGAGTAAAAATAGGAAGAAACATTAGTGATCAGTACAAAAATAATGAACAGCATGAATTTTCTCAAATTGTACATCTCACTTTAACAAACCCTACCCTAGCACTCCGCCCACCTGACACCCACAGAACAATAGAGACTTGACTTGCTTGAGTCAGTACAGGTTGCCCCTGTGCTCAAGGGGAGAAATGCCTGCCCCTTACAGGAATACCAGGCTCAGATGAAAGCACCTACCAGAGCATCGCTGTTGTAGGCCTGCATGTACACGCGGCCACTCCTCGACAAGATGAGGAAGCGCTTCTCTGCACAGGCAATCTGC
Source organism: Trichechus manatus latirostris (assembly GCF_000243295.1). Lineage (NCBI taxonomy): Eukaryota > Metazoa > Chordata > Mammalia > Sirenia > Trichechidae > Trichechus > Trichechus manatus. Next base: position 697,120 of record NW_004443955.1, on the reverse strand, counting down.
ATGACCCCCAGGCTGGCAAGGCCTTCACACTGAATGGGACCAATCACATTGGCATAGTATTTCCATCCTATTAACCCCCAACCTATGACCTCTTGCAATGATCCCTGTAAGATAATAAAGTACATATTTTCTTTACAACAGCAACCAAATCTCTTTCTCAGTCAAAAGAATAACTCATTCTAGTGGTAACAATAAAATATTCTACGCTAACAACAAAACAAGTAAAGAAAAGAGCTATGTTAACTGATAACATTCTGTATTAAACATAAGGGCCCCAGTTAACACAGAAGATGAAGGGACTGAACAGGTGACTTTCCACAGCACTTCATTTTAGAAGAGCCTGATAGAAAGCACTGCATGTGGGAAGACTTCGTCCCGTGTACTTTCACATGCTGTCAGGAGGGACGAGTCCCTGGAGAAGGACATCATGCTTGGTAAAGTAGAGGGACAACAAAAAAGAGGAAGACCCTCAACAAGATAGACTGACATAGGGACTGCAACAATGGGCCCAAGTGTAACAATGATTGTGAGGATGGTGCAGGACTGGGCAGTGTTTCATTCTGTTGGACTTGGGGTCGTTATGAGTTGGAACCAACTCAATGGCACCTAAAAACAACACATGTGGACCTTAAACACATTAAGAAAACAATGCTCAGACTGAACCAGGGTACCACTTCATACCGTAACAGCCAAAAATCCAAAAGCCTAAGCTCCCTGCAGTGAGGCCTTGGAATGACGAATGTTCTTCCTGTGGATGTGAACACTAGGAATCAACTGTACCAGAGCAACTTGGCAATGTTCATCAAATACATCCAGCACATTTGCCCAGCCACCTCACCAAGTACTTCACTACCTGCGTGCATACACATGCACGCACACGCACACACACGCGCACACACGTGCACACACGTGCGTGCACACACACACACACACACACGCACACACACACACACACACACACAGTAGCACACATATCATACCAGATTAGTCCTTGTAGCACTAGTTAAGTAGCAAATACTGGCAACAACCGAAGTGTTCACCAACAGTAGACTAGTCGAAAACAAAAACTCCGATACAGCCACAGGTGGAATACTAAGCTGCTCTAAAAAAACAAAGCAAGAAGCTCTCTATATTGATACAGAAAGATCTCCAGTGTATACTGTTAAAAAGACAAGCTACAAAGTATATGTAACATGCTATGTCTAAAATAAGAAAGGAGGGAAAATAAGAATAAATGTTCATTCCAGAAAACACTAAACAATACAGAAGATACTAAAGAAGCAATAAGGAGCAGGTAGGGGCACTTGGTAGATGACAGTGGGGTATGATGTGTCTGTACACGTATTTTTATTTTGAGCCGTATGAATATACTATTCTTTTTTTAATGACAAAAAAATACTCTTCATATTAAAAATAGAGTTAGGAAAACCTGGATAAAAAACCAAGATCATTCTGCGTGTCCTTGGCAGTTAATTACCATCTAAACTACACTGCAGACAACCAGGTAAGATGGTGTGTGAGGTTCCAGTGAGTCTGCACACACGTGCCCCCCACACACACCAGCCTCAACATCAGCAGTGTCATTATTCCTAGAACCAGCTTCGCAGCAGACAGCCGCTTTCAGAGCTTCTAGTGCACAAGCAACATCTGGAACCTTCCAGATGTGTTGTTGATAAAGATGAGCTCTCTGGGGACTTGCCCCCTGAACCTGGAGCCAGGGACACAAGGTGGGTCCCTTGACTTGACCCCTGTGTGCCTCAGCTGGCCCTACCTGCTTGATGAGGATTCCAAGAAGATCGTCCAAGGAACTCAGGAAGGGCACAGTGCCTGGCACATGATGAGCATCCCACGACTGTACACCACGAGCACCGCCAGACTGCCTAGGGGACAGGTACTACCAAGAACCACACTGGTGCCTCAGATAACAGCAGATGCCACTCACAGGGTGGCTCTAATGTGCCAAAGCTACAGAAGATCATGCAGTCACTCATTTTGACTACTGTACACATTTTTAAAAGCTATAAACCAGTTCTCACCCACAATATCATACAGACCAAGAACCACACAAGTACAGAATGAGAATCTAGTGGAATTATTAATTATAAAGCATATAGAGAAGGCTACCACAGCAAATACCTTGTGAGATGTTGGAGAGCTACACAAAGGAGGCATACAGGGTGTTGCCAGGCGGTCCAGATGGGCCGTGACAACGACCGCAGTCTGTCGTAAGTCGATTGCCAGCTCATTGTCTTGTGGCAGGGTAAGGTACCTCAGAAAACTCTCATTGGGGCTCAGAGGGCCAGATAAGAGCTAGACAAGAAATGCAAACAAACATCTTGAGAAATGGTGAGAAAAATTAAAGTAACACAATTAGCCTGTAGCCACTCTTTATATTTTGGTATTTACAGATACATAATATCTGTGAATCTGTTCATTTTGGCCATTAAATGGTAACTGTTGACTACACATTTATACTACACATCTATACAATTGTTACACTACACCTCAGGTGAATGCTAGAGATGTCGACTCCACATGGATTACTAATACAGCCCAAATCATCCTGCAAGTCATGCCTCCCGCAGGACCTTCGAGAACAAGCTTCGGGGTGGCACAAACAGCACCTCAACCTGACTTTAAAAACTAAAAACAAAATTCCTTATTTTAATTTAAATGCTGCCCACTCTGGAGAAAATTGTATTTGCAAATTAAGTCATAGTTCAATTCTGCCAAATAATAGAAAAAATTAGGCTTAAACATTATAACAGAATAGCTACATGTTTCTAGAAAAGACTTGCAAAACTAAATGTCTACTTCTAAAAAGAAGCAGTCTTGGGGAGTCACAGGCTAGAATGAGCTGAGGTGGCCTTCAGGCCTGCTCGGACAGCTGCAGCCTGGGCGGGGTATCCCCCTTTTCTAATATGTATTTAAAGTGTGCATTTGACACTTAATATGGTAACATAACTTAAATGGACAATTATACCAGTAATTCCCCACAAACAGCCTGATGGGGGAGAGGGAGATGAAGACTTACCTGGCTCTCCTAGGCATATTCTCAAAATGAAACAGTAAGATGTCTGGATGTGTGTTTTTCCATGTAGACAAAGTGACATTTCATGTTAGATCACTCCTCTGAGCCTTATGACAATGTCCTGATCCTCACCTCAATGTGCTAACCCTTCTCCCAACTCAATGCATGGCCTTCCTATGTTATCTATCTGCTGCAAGTATCAATGATGAGCTACTTGAGTCTCATCTTTTGCATTTGAAATACATCAGGGGTTTTACCCATCTTCATTCCTCTACTAACAACTCCTTCATGGAAGTGAGCACGCTTTCTTTACATCTTCCACAGCATCTAAATCTCACCTCCCTCACAGCAAATGTGCGCTACAAGAAGCTGCTGGGAGCACGCAAGCACTAACCTCCGTGCACATGAGGGCTATGCTGCTCTAGTGTAGCAGAAAGAAACAGTACAGTCAACATGCAGCAGACAGGGATCTCTAAAACTACAACTGGGTATGTATGTTAACACATAAAGCCCTCCTACAAAACATACACAACCCAACAACAAAAATGCAGAGCCCAGTGGCTCTGGCCACTACTTAGCACATCAAAGAATCCTCATTTGCTCATGGGACATTCTACCACACCAGGTGAACCCACACCGCGGCCTGCCACACCTGCCTTACCTGACCACATACAGACACCCCAAGAGACAACCATGTCCACGGCCATGCACCCTGGTCGAGTTGACAGAAGTCTCCCTACTCTCAATAACTACAATCAAGCTTGTACTTGGACCCAGAGTGCCATGGGATGCTTACGTGAGTGTCAGCCTCTGGGTGCAGCACATCTTTACTGCCAAGGATGCCCTGGAACCTCTGCAGCAACGGCAGCAGGGGGGCACTGGTCCCCTGTGCAGACCGCTCGTTGTCAGTCTCCCGGGCACCGCTGTCCCACAACTGAAGCAACAACATGATGGCAGATAACATTTGGCTAAAAGGGAAAATATATTCTCTAGTAAAAGCAGATTAACATTTTGCCATGGTTCGTCAAAAATAAAAGTAAACAGCTAAACAAAATTGACAAGATATACTAGATTTAAAAGGAAACTAAAATAATGCCCTGGAAACAATTCTTGACAATAAAATCACTGACACAGCACCAAGATTCTAGCACAAGACATCAACCTGCTGTTTATCAAAAATATAATACCACAGTCTAAAATAAGTTTAAATAGCTCTTTCAGTGAGGAATTTCTAATACCTTAAATTAATGCAATAAAAATAATTATTTTAGAAAGCTACAAGAATAAAATAACAGAGCTCTAGGTGTGAAGAAAATCTAATTGTACCTGGCTTTGAAAGAAAGAGTGGGCCCTTTGAATTAGAGACCACCACGCATCTGCTACAGTCACCAACAATTAAATGCAAGGTCATAAGATATAAAAGCTCGATGGATGCTGGGGCACCTCCCTAAACCACTGGCATCCTGTGGCACTCTCACCTGAGCGTGCCCCTCTGCACGGCAAGCTCCAACAGGATGGCCAGTGCCAAGTGCTGGTCCTGCAGGGGAATGCTCCCTGGTCCTTTGGCGCCAGGCATTCCATGGACATCCCTGAAACAACAGTAGTGGATGCAGGACAAAGCAGTGTCAGAGAAAGTCATCATGCTTAAAACACTACTAAAATATTAATAATGCTATATGCTCTCTCCCATTAAAAAAAAAAAAAAATACTTTGAATATTTAGAATCAACTTTCTGCGACTTACTACCTGTCATGGTTGAACTATGTCCCCCTAACAATGTGTGTATCAATTTGTCCTGGCCATGACTCCTGCTATTGTGTGGTTTTCCCATATGTTGTAAATCCTGCTTTTATGATGTTAATGAGGGAGGATGGGTGGCAGTTGCGGCAGTTGTATTACTAAGGCGGGACTCAATCTACAAGAATGGATTCTGTCCTGAGGCAATCTCTTGAGAGATAAAAGAGAGAAGTGAGCAGAGAGACAGGGGACCTCATACCACCAAGAAAGTAGTGCCAGGAGCAGAGAGTGTCCTTTGGACCCACGGTCCCTGCGCGGAGAAGCTCCTAGTCCAGGGGAACATTGATGAGAAGGGTGACAGAGGGAGAAAGCCTTTCCCTGGAGCTGACACCCTGAATTTGGACTTTTAGCCTATTTTACTGTGAAGAAATAAATTTCTCTTTGTTAAAGCCATCCACTTGTGGTATTTCTGTTGTAGCAGCACTAGATGACTAAGACACTACCCAAATCTATTCAGAGACTTTAAAGTATAAAATTAACTTGTAAAGATATATTTTATTAATGGTACTAATTCACATAAGATATAATTACATTAGAAGATATATTCCAAGTTTCTGAAGCATAAAATAACTTATATCATTAGTTAATATTTGAATATTTTTCAAGTCTCAATAAAGTGTAAGGTTTTTAGAGTTATCAACAGTCTCCTGTAGTACTGGAGAAGAACCAATTTCTCAAAGTACCTGAGAATATACAGACAAAATATCTCTGCTTATTTTTATCTCTGATCAAAGAAAAAATTTTAACTTTTTTCCATTTCTCAGTAATAACTAGTTTTCTTGATCCTAGATGAAAGAAGGAGAATCTCATGGCATCACCATTACAAGTTGAATTTTTCAGATGAATTGCAAGCTTATTTCTCAGGGTCCCCAGCCTTATCCTCTGTGGTGATGTCTTCATCAGCCTTCCCGAGAAAGGTCTTCCGACCCCCTCGCATGGAAACGAGCAGCACCCTAGTCAGTGAAAGGGGCCAGCCACAGCGACCTCCACTGAGGGGAGGGCACACGGGCCTCGCTCCTCCTCTATGGCTATCTAGGCTGTTGAACTTGTATTGAGCATGTATTATTTTTAATTTAAAAAAAGAGAAGAAAAATGCACAGCATCCAAGGCAAGAGTTCATCTTTTTCCTTACAAAGAAATGACTCACATTCAAATTTTTAAAAATATACTAAACTAAATTTAGGTTTAAACATTGCATCTAAGGTGAAATGTAAGATAAAAGTGGTTACTTGTTCCCAAGTTACCTATTAAGACTTAAATATATACCATGAATCAATCATCAGAATGGTGGCATTTTCATTTCCACCAATGGACACACAATAAGTGCTCAAACACATTTTGAATAACTGATTACCAAATCAGAAATTATCTGACAGAAATAAATGACAGAAAGCATCTTTAATTTTCCATCCCATTCGACAGCTTCCAGGATCAAATCAGAATATCTTAAATCATTTTAAAAAGCTGAAAACCAAAACCCGGAATCATAGAGCTGAGGATGTGCTGCAAACACACATCAGAAACCAACCCACTATGTTTCTTGGCACGAACGAAGAGGAAACTGAGAAGAAGACCGTTGGAACCTTCCTACAGAAAGGTATGACAAGAAGAACCTACCCTGTCACGACGGACCGGAGGAATCTGGTCGCTCTTTCCACAACTTCCAACCACACAGAGGACACGGTGCTCTCATCAAAGAGAGAGGCCTCGGGAAGCGCTCTCAGGGCATCCAGGGACTCCTGCAACAGTTCGCTGCACAGGTCTGCGTCCTCACCTGGGCACATGCGCACACTTCAGAGGAAGCCAGGCACTGCTCAGCAGCACTGACATCCAGGCTCCTCCTCACATTAACATGCGGGCCAGGCCTCCCACATCTCAGAGAGACATCACTGTCACATTTTCACTCCCTCACCTCTCCTCTCCATGATTTACTCCAAGAACTCAAGAACTAAAATTTAATACCTAAACCCCACTGCTATCGAGTTGATTCCAACTCACAGCAACCCTGCAGGGTTTCCAAGGCTGTAAATCTCTACAGAAGCAGACTACACATCTTTCTCCAGGAGCCGCTGGTAGTTTTGAACCGACGACCTTTCAGTTAGCATCAATCGCTTTAATCACTGCACCACCAGGGCTCTCCCAAATTTAATACAGTTGCCTCAAAGTCAACTTTATATTTTATGGCTCTTATATGTGCAATATTAAACTTCTTGTTATTCCAGAAAATAAGTCAGTACTTAGGGCTCTCCACTGTACTGGTTTACTAAGGGATGGGTATGTGTGCACACACTTATATTTCATTAAAGAAGCACAGATTGAAAGGCCAGAAACACCCTGAAGCCTCTGGTTGTTTAGATAAAGAAATGAGGCAGGTGTGGGGCTGTCCAAGGGTGGGGGAAGGCTGGAGGGGGCAAAGCTGAGGAGCATGCCCAGTCTCCTGATGCATTAGGGAAACAGAACACCACGCTGCAGATGCTGAAACAACCAACATTACCTGACCGCCAGGCTCTGCGTAAAAATGCGAAGGCAAAAGAAAGGGCTGCTCGGGATCCAACTCTCGCAAGTCCTTCAACCCCTTTGCCTGTGGGTCGGGAACTGTGGACAACACACACACACGGGGATTGTGATAACTGGTCAAAGGCATGTGTAAATACTAAAAGAAAATAAACAGTATGGAAGGATTTGTGCCCAAATGTTATTAGTGGCTTTTTTTTAGATGGTAGGATTACAAGTGACTTTTTTTTCTAAACTCTTATCAACTGTCTTTCATAAATGAAGTTTATTCCTTTAAAAAAAAAAATTTACAAGAAATTTTAAATGACTTGGAAAAATGTTCATCAAATAACCTCAGGGAGCTGACATTCTAGTGGAGGAGGGCAGATGACGAAGACAATAAACAGATAAATACATAAATGGGGTGGAGTGGCCATGTAGGGAAAGAGGCAGGTGAAGGGTGAAGAGCACACAGAGAATCCTACAAACACAGCCGGACGTCGTTCTGCCAAGCCTGAACACTGACTGGATGGTTCGTGTCTTACATCTATAGGACAGGTAGGTGTAAGGCCCCATGGGCTTGTCCCGTTCCCTCTCACTCCCACCCTTCGTGGTCAACCCTCTCCAGAATTGGTTGTTTTATCATCCTCATGTGTCTTTTTAAAGTTTTTACTACATACATATGTTAACTTAATAGGACTTAGTTTCATTTTGTATATTTTCAAAAGTTATACAAATGGTACCATAAAAATCATCCTGAAAAAAGAAAAAAAATACAAAAATGTTTGGAATATATAAACTTAATCATGCACAACAAAGGATTTTTATTTTCCACTTTATACTTAATTGTATTCTCCAAATTTATTACAATTTACACTTCCATAATCTGGGGGAAAGTGCTATTAAAAGTAGGAAATAATACAAAATGACCTCCCCAAGATACAGTGTCAAGTAAAATTAAAAGTAAAGGCTATGGAGTGCCTATGTGGGCAATGAATATGCACATTTCTGCAAATACCTGACAATGCACGGAACAGCTCTAAAGGAGACGTGAAAAGAAACGGCCACCAGGAGCTGCCTCTGAGGAGGGGACTGGGTGCCTGGGAGAAAGGACTAAGGAGAGCGAAACTCCATTTTTGAATGAGAAATACAAACCACACAAGGTACAGATGTAAAGAGGACATCAGTCTTGAAGAGGGGAAGAGCACATGTGGAGCACAATCAGAGAAGGCAGGAGGACTCTCTGGACAGAGTACCCTGTGAGAAAGCTGCTCCAGAGGATGCTTGAAGCTTGGGCTCTCCACAGCCACTGGGACCCTGTCCCTGGTAAAAGGGCCCCTAGCCCTGAGCCTGTACAATGTAAGATCTGCTAAATCGTCAACGAGTGGCTCTCCAATGTACAGATGTTCAAGAAAAGAAATACAAATAGCCTAGATCCTTCTCTACCCACGCCAATCAACTACCCAACCCACAGCAAGTTCCACAAAAAGGTAAAGCCCACTACAATCCAGTAAACTGAGAAACATGGAAAATGAATCTACAAAAATTTAGGACCACAATGAGATGTCACTACACACCAGTCAGAATGGCTAAAATAAAAAATAGTGACAACACCAAATGCTGGCAAGGATGTGGAGAAACTGGATCACTTATGCATTGCTAGCAGGAATGTAAAATGGTACAGCCACTCTGGGAAAGATATGGCAATTTCTTACAAAACTAATATACAACCCAGCAACTGCACTCTTGGGTACTTATCCCAGAGGAATAAAACATATGTTCACACAAAACCTGTACACAAATATTCAAATCAACTTTATTTCTAATATTCAAAAACTGGAAACAACCCAGATATCCTTCAAGAGATGAATGAATAAACAAACTGTGGTACATCATATCATGAAATACTGCTCAGCAATCAAAAGGAATGAACTACTGACACACACAAGGATATCAAGTAAGTTATGCTGAGTGAAAACAGTCCATCTCGAAAGCTGACAGGAGTGAGATGGAGAGCAGATGAGTGGATGCCAGTGGTCAGGGAGGGGAGAAGCTGGCTGTGGCTGTAAAGGGCAGAACAAGGCTTCCTTGCTCTATATGTCTTGACTATGGTGATGATCACACCAATCTGTACATGTGATAAAACTGCATAACAATACACATATACACACATTAAAACTGGAGAAATCTGAGTAAGGCTGTTGGATTGTATCAACGTCAATGTCTTGGTTGTATACTAGAGTCTTGCAAGATACTGCCACAGGGGAGAACAGCAGGGAAGGGCACACGGAATCTATATTATTTCTAACAGAATCTCTCTGTACTATTTCCTACAACTCCATGTGAATCTACGACAATCTCATAATAAAAAGTTTTTTTTTTTTAATTTTAGGAAATTCTTCCATTTAATGAAAGATATACTTTATGCTAATTAATCAATTAACACTATTTCATTACAAAGGAAAAAGCACATAGAAAATTCAGTTGGGCTCTCAGCCACACTGTATCTTAGGGAATTCACTCTGACTTGACACACACAGGGTGCTCAGAGAATCTTAGACTCTACTGCCCACTTACGCAGACCCCCCCAGGACCATCACAGGTGGTTACCCCTCTCCAGGCAAAAAGGAAAGACACAACCGTGCCACTGGCTGTTAGCAAACAGATGCACTCCTCACTGGGCCCTGGTTTAGTTTATTTTTAAAACTAATTGTCAAAAATGTGGTATGTATGTGATATCAACTAGATTTAAAAATTAAAGAACCAAGGAAATATGCTACATTTAGCTCTTCTCGTCTCTGCACAGCTAAATGATAGGTTTGGTTTTGTTTCCTGCTTCTTTCTGTTTCCTGTACTTTCCATGTGCTCTACAGGGAGTAAAAATACTATTATAATCAACTCTCCTAACTACATAAAATATAAATTTCACTTGGCAATCTAGCAGTCTAGCTTTCTAAGGACAAAAGTTTGGTAGACAGCTACATTTTGGAAAAACACAAGCTTTAAGCATTCTGGTGGCTTTTAGTTAATACCTCAAAAAAAATTTGCTGATGTACACCAAAACATCAAAAATCACGTCTAAAAGCACCTCTTGTAATAAAAGAATAAGAGAATTCCATTAGGAAGGAAAAAATGATGCAGTTAACCTAAGTATGCACTGAATATTATGACCTAGGTCCTATCCACTAGCAAAACAAACGAGAACAAAAAGAATATAATGCTCAGATCCCACCTAGACACACTCATCTAAAACTCTGTCTGGTTTTTACAGTTACTGACAGAAAAGGGTCTTAAAACAATGACAAAGATTATGCAGTGTGGCCTGTTAAACCGCATGCGCAAATTGACAAAACCATTCTCCAGATTATGAGACACATAAATCAATGGGAAAGAAAAGATAAAATCTGACAAGGTGAAAAAAAGGGACTACGCTGAAAACCGTAATTAAACTGTTCTACTACATGCTGTGCTTTAGCTGTGCTTTAAGTAACTTTAACAACCTGACCCCACAAAAACAGTATTCACATGGAGTATACAGACTGAATTCTACATTTACTGGCATCAGGATTTTTCTCCCACATTATAGTATTACCTTTTCTTGTCCACAGGAGGCAAAGAAATACTGTTGCTTCTCCACTTAACCTTGACATTCTCCTGAAAAACAGTCCTACTCAAGGCAATGAAGTAGCGTTCCAAGATCACCAGCCTCTGCTTGAGTCTCAGGGCTGACAGGGTGCTGGTAGCTGACTGGACGGCCAGAGCTTGCTGCTCTTTGACCAGCACAGTGAGACATTCCTTCAGTTCACCCACATCTAGGAGACAAGAAAACATCAGCCTCTCAACAGCTGGGACATGATTCACTGTAATACTGGTAAAATAATGATAGGTGACACTCAAGTGCTTAATATGTGCCAAAAATGGTTTGACACTCTGTACACTATCAGCTCAGTAACCCTCACACTCACCACTGCGAGGTAGTACTGTGCATCCATTTTATAGATGAGGGAACTGAGGCACGGAACTGCCCAAGTCCCACAGAGGTGTGGAGCACACAGGACAGACTACTCCTAGCCACCAGGTTATACTACCTCTCTGTAAACATCACAGAAAAGTTTTTTAACACAAAACCATAAAAACAACACTTATCAACAGCCCATTTCCTAGACAGACAGAAAACTCCTATCCACCATTTTCATGTTATCAAGCAAAATTCAAAATAAAATGGTTTCAATAAAACCACCCACCATCCTTGACTCATAAAAGGTAACACACTTATGGGAATATTTTAGATGAAAATAAAGTAGCTAGTTAGAGCACGTGATGAGTACGTGGTATTTCATTATATTCTACTTCTGTGTATGGTTCATTCTACTATTCTCTCTACTTCTGTGTATGTTTAATAATTTCCATACTTAAGAGGGTTTTTTTAAGTAGCTAGAAGACAATTACACAAATGAAGACAATTCAAAGAATATTCATCCAATTAAGCATAAGCTTACCTGAATGTACAATTACAATTGAGTTGTAAATCAGTCTTCCCACAATCCCCTGTACCAGTACAGCCCCAGTGGTGTGACAAGAACAAAGGGTTTTCCTTCCCAAGATCTGAGCCTGTGCTCCATCTCAGATTTTATTAGCCATGAGACCACTACAAGCCATAAGCCTCATAACCTAAGATCTCAAGAGGCAAGACAATGTCCCTACCAATGTTACTTCTATCAAAGACATTAGTTTTCTAGCTAATGATCATCACTCATGTGGTAGGGAGGGAGATCTTAGCAGGCATTCTTTTTAAAAAAAAAAAAAACCATTGCTGTCGAGTCAATTCTGACTCATAGCGACCCTACAGGACAGAACAAACTGCCCCACAGGGTTTCCAAGGCTATAAATCTTTACAGAAGCAAATTGCCACATCTTTCTCCCGCACAGAAGCTGGGGGATTCGAACTGCCGACCTTTCTCGATTAGCAGGCGAGTGCTTAACAACTGCACAACCAGGGCTCCTCCAGCAGGCATCAGAGGGACACATCTCCCCGGAGTGTGCCCTCCCCACTCTCAGGCACTATGGCACAAAGAGACAAGTGTCCAGGAACCAGTAGCTAGAAGACTTATGGTAAACTAGGTGAAGAACATATAAACCTATTCTAAATTCAACCAAGGCACTTGGACACTCTGACAGAAGTGGGTGAGGAAAAAAAAGAAACAAACTAAACAAACTCACAAAGGTTAAGCAATCCAAGGTTGAGAAATCCCGAAAAGGGATATTCAGCAAGGGTTAAGAAGTGATTTCACTTACTGTTTATTAACCTCCGCTTCTTTGCCAAAAGGATTCGAAGCAGTTTGAAACAAAAGGTGCACATAATTAGTTAACAGATTATCATACTTTTATGCAAATAAAATGCACCTTCTGTGTTTGCCAGCCGCGCCTTCCCCTCCCCCTCGCAAGGCACCCTCACAAGCGCCACCATGCCAATCATCTTCCACATGTTGCTATTAAAAAATCAGCATAGCACGCTTATGAAAATACCTCACAGTGGGGAGGTCAAGGCCTGCAAACAACACAGAAGGCACACGTTATCTGTGTAAAAAAATGGTCCTTAAAAAAATGAAAAACTCAGAAGCAAGAAAAAACAAGTAGAAAGACATTAAACATAGGATTTACTTGATATAATTTCGCTTTATATGTAGCTAAGATCTTCCTGAAAGCCAAAAAATGAGTATACCAGATTTCTGAGTAAAAGGCCAGGCCGAATACAAGAGCAACATTTTGGAAAAGGCAGTCAATGGCTCAGGGAATCAAGAAAGGTGATACTTACGCCAGGAGAACAACAAAGAACAGATTTATATTAAAAAATCTCCCAAAGACGCATACCACCAGGTACCTCTCCAGGAGGTGAAGAGAAGGCTAAAAGGAAGGGGAGGAGGACTGGTGGTCTATCAGCAGTGAGACTCCAGATCCCATCTCCACTCAGCACAACTCACCTTTGCACAAAACAAGACGTTTCATCTCTGCAAAGGGCAACATGCAGAGAGCCTTACTCTTGCACCCTAGTCCATCTCCCACAAAGTCATTCCCTAACCATCACCTGTCACACAGGAGGATGTTTTCTGTGGGAAATCTGAACAGCCCAACAGGAAATACCACGAGATAACATCAGATTTAGAGAGTCGAAGCCAACATGACACTACAGACAGAAGCACCACGCCGTCCCTTCACAGCAAAGACCCAAAAAACTAAGTAAAACAGACAAACGTCAATCCTGGAACCCTAAGGGTCAAATGAAGAGATAAAGAACTCAACCAAGCACCGAATGGAATAAGAAACTGACAGAGACCGGGGAGTGAGGAGAGATACGGAGTGGAGGTCCCCAATCAGCTAATGCAGCATGGATACGCCATCTTGGACTCCTCATCCACTGAGATTGGCAGATAGGGAGTACAGGAAGGCAGTGCCACAGAGTTCCCAAAAGGAGACAGAGCACCCAGTAACCAGCAATACACGCCTTCTCACCCCTCATCCTTCTCCCCCAAGCTTGGCCTCCACCGCTTCCTGGCAGGCTGCAGTCGCTCAGCAGGGGAGGCGCTGGCTTGGGAGCCACATTCTCGGTCCGTGCCACCACACCAGTGGGCTCCCTTGGGGTATCTTCTCTTTTTTTCTTTTCTTGATTTCTTGTCGCCCTCTACCTTCCTTCCTTCCTTTTCTCTTGAACACCTGGCACCGTATGCCATTTCTGCCGCTTCTTGACGGTCTGTGCGGCACCGCTCAGCTGGGGACCGGCTTCTGATGGGCTCCCTTGGGGCATTTTGCTTTTCTTTCTTCTCCATTTCTTGTCTCTCTCTACCTCCCTTACCTGCCCTTCACCTGAACGCCTGGCACCATGTTTCATCTCCGCTCCTTCTGGACGGGCTGTGCAGTGCCGCTCGGCTGGGGACCCGTTTCCAGTGGGCTCCCTTGGGACACTTTTTTCCCTTTCTTCTTCTTTTTATTCTTGGTGTCTTGTTTCTCTCTACCTCACTTCCCTTCTTTCCTCCCAACCACCTAGCATCTTTTTTCCCCTTTTTTTTTCCTCGGATTTTTGTCTCTCTCTACACTCCTTCTACTCCTTTCTCCCGAACACCTAGCCACACGTGCCTTTCTACTTTTTTTTAATCTAGTTTCTTATTTTTCTCTCCCTTCCTTTTCTTCCCCCCCCCCCCCCAATCTGGCTGTATGTGCCATATCTGTCCCTTCTTGATGGGCTGTGCCTCGTAGCCTGGCTAGAAACCCACCAGAACACGGCTTAACTGGGTATACATCACTCCAACAGCAGATTCCCTTAACATTTTTTTTTTTTGTCTCCTGTTTCTCTCTCCTCTTTCCCTTCTTTCCCACACCTACTAAGCTCCACACATCACAACCTGCCCATGTCCTCCTGCCTATCTGCACCATCCACTGAACATTGCACACCCGAGCACCACAGGCACAGTCTACTGGAACCTACCCTGTCCTGTGGGCCCCAGTACATTCCACAAACAACTCATCCCAGCTCCTCCCCTCCCACTAGACCTGTCCTGCTGCACCACAGCGCAGCAACTGGCCCTGTCCATTGAACAAGGTGGTAAGAAGTACTGTGCCTACAGATGAGCAAACAAAAAACATCCAACCTCCTGCTCAGACATAACCAAATAAAAAAGCAGGACGAAACAAACAAATCTACCATCCATAAATGAAGAAAATAACTACTAAATGCCTCAAAGACAGCAGACAGTATCAAAACATATTAAAGAAAAAAAGGAAAGGATGGTGCCAGTAGGCGTCCAAAATAAAACACCAGATGACCTTCCAGCAGAAGGAAAGACACTACAACTACTGATATGGAATTCAAATCTCTAATACTCAAGAGCTAGCCAAGAGTTGAAGGAAAAAGCAGACAAAAATTAGGAAAAAATACACAAAATCATGGAAAAGACAGAAAAAAAAATGGAAAAATTCAGGAAATAATACAGAAATAAAATGTCAAAATAAATTCACAACTAGAAATCATACAAAAACACCAATTAGAAATCTGTAAGATAAACAACAAAATTTCAGAAGTGGATAGTGTCATAGAAGATCTGATGAGCAGGTTTCAAACAATGGGAGACACGATCAGCAAAACTGAAGGCAAATACTTGGATACCACTTTGTTTGAGGAAAAATCAGAGAAAAAAACAAAGAAAAATGAAAAAATGCCAGGAATGATGTGGAATAGAATCAAAAGCAAAACTCTGTAAATGATCGAAGCTGCAGGACAAGAGGAGAAATCGAAAAACACAGAGAGGATCACTGAAGAATTACTGACGGAGAACTTCCCTAATATCATGAAAGATGCAAAGTTGACCATCCAAGAAGCTCAACGAACACCATTTAGAATAGACACCAAAAGAAAATCAACAAGGCATATCATAATCACACTTGCTAAAACCAAAGACAAAGAATCCTGAGAGAAGCCCACGACAAATGAAAAGTCACATAGAGCAAACAATAAGACTAAGCTCTGATTACCTGGCAGAAACCATGCAGGCAAGAAAGTAATGGGACGACATACATAACACCTTGAAAGAAAAAAACTGTCAACCAAGAAAAATATGTCCTGCAAAACTCTCACTCAAATATGACAGTGAAATTAGGACACTTCCAGATAAACAGAAATGAAGGGACTATGTAAAAACCAAACCGAACTTACATGAATTACTACAGGGAGTCCTTCAGTTTGAGGACAAACAACATCAGACGACAGCCTGAATCTAGGACAGAAGACCAAATCAGCTAGATACCAACCTAGGTAATGAACTCTCAAGGAACAATCAAAACCAAAAGATTTACAACAGGGAACCAGAGAGGTTAATCTGTAATTGACAACAACATCAGAACAATAAAAGAGAAAATAAACAGTATAAGTATAGAATTTTCAAATGCAGATGAAGGCAAGGCAATACAAAATAATAAAAGACTGGTTCAAATTCAGGAAGATAAGGCTAAATTTCAAGGTAACCACAAAGAAAGTTAACAAACTCATCAAAATAAAGAAGAAAAACATAAAGTCTCAGTAAACATAAAACCAACAAAGGAAATGAAAAAAAATCCACAAATGAAAAGGAATGCAGCACAGGAGAGTAAGAGGAACAAAGAAAATGTCAGCATCCCAAAAAAAACCACGACAAAATGACAGGAATAAACTCGCACATATCAATAATTACACTGAATATAAATGGCCTAAAGGCACCCATATAGTGAAAGAGTGGCAGAATGAATTAAAAAAAGGATCCATTAATATGCTGTCCACAAGAGAAACACCTTAGAAACAAACACATACATTTATTAAAAATCAAAGGATGGAAAAGAATATATCAGGCAAACAGCTACCAAAAAAGAGCAGGAGTGACAATACTAATCTCAGATAAAACAGACTTTAAACAAAATCCATCATAAAAGACAAAGAAGGGGATTGTATAATGATTAAAAAGACAGTCCATCATGAAGACATAACTATAATAGATACCTACACACCCAGTAACAGGGCTCCAAAATATATAAAACAAATTGACAGGTACACAATACCAGCAGGAGACTTCAACACATAACCCTCAGTAAAGGACAGAACATCTAGAAAGAAACTCAACAAAGACACAGAATATCTAAAGGCCAGAATCAGCCAACTTGACCTCATAGATATATATAGAACACTACAACCAAGAGCTGCAAAGTACACATTCTTTTAAAACGCACATAGAGTGTTTTCCAGAATAGACCATATGTTATGCCACAAAGTAACCCTCAACAAAGTCCTAAATACCGAGATAATACAAAGTATCCTCTCTGACCACAATGCCATCAAAATAGAAATTAATAACAGGAAGAGCAAGGCAAAAAAATCAATTACATGGAAACTGAATAACACCCTGTTTAAAAACTGCTGGGTAAGAGAAGAAATCAAACACGGAATCAAAAAATTTCTAGAATTAAACAAGAATGAAAATACATCATACCAAAACCTTTGGGCAACAGCAAAGGCAGTGCTCAGAGGTCAATTTATAGCAAAAGATGCACACATCAAATAAGAAGAAAGGGACAAAATCAAAACATTAGCTACAAAACTCGAACAAATAGAAAACAGGAAAAGAAGACCACAGACAGAAGAAAGGAAATAATAAAGATCAGAGCAGAAATAAATGAAATACAGAATACAAAAACAACAGAAAGAATCAACAAAACCAAAAGCTGGTTCCTTGAAAGGATCAACAAAATCAACAAATCACTGGCCAAAGTGACAAAAGAAAAACAGGAGAGGATGCAAATAATCCAAATAAAAAATGAAATGGGCAACATTACAACAGATACAACTGAAATAAAAAGGATCATAACAAAGTATTATGAAAAACTATACTCCACCAAATTTGAAAACCTAGAGGAAACAGACAAATTACTACAAACACACTACCCACCCAAAGTAACAAAAAATGATGTTGAAAATCTGAACAGACCCATAACAAGAGAAGAGATGGAAAAAGTAATTAAAAAAAAAAAAATCCCAACAAAAAAAAGGCCTGGCCCAGATGGCTTCACTGGAGAATTCTACCAAACATTCACAGCAGAGCTTACACCAGTACTACTCAAACTATTTCAGAACACAGAAAAGGAAGGGATACTTCCAAATTCATTCTTTGAAACCAGCATAACCCTGATACCAGAACTAGGCAAAGATATCACAAAAAAAGAAAATTACAGACCAATATCTCTCATGAAGATAGATACAAAAATTCTCAACAAAATACTAGCCAACAGAATTCAGCATCATACCAAAAAAAAATAATACACCACAACCAAGTGGAATTCATACCAGGTATGCAAGGACAGTTCAACATTAGAAAATCAATCAACGTACTCCATCACATGAGTGAAAGAAAAGAATCAGATGATCATCTCAATCAATGCAGAAAAGGCATTTGACAAAGTCCAACACCCATTCCTGATAAAAACTCTCAATAAAATAGGTATAGAAGGGAAATTCCTCAATATAATAAAGGATATCTATACAAAACCAACAGCCAACATTATTCTTAATGGAAAGAGGCTGAAAATATTCCCCTTGAGAATGGGAACAAGACAAAGATGTCCTTTATCAGCACTCCTGTTAAACACTGTGCTGTAAATCCTAGCAAGAGCAACAAGGCAAGAAAAAGAAACAAAGGGCATCCAAACTGGTAATGACAAAGTAAAACTGTCCCTCTTTGCAGATGATATGATACTGAACAGAAAAAAATCCAAAAGAATCCACAAGAAAGCCACTGGAACTAACAGAAAGATTCAGCAGAGTAGCAGGATACAAGCTAAACATACAAAAATCAGTTGGATTCCTATACACCAATAAAGAGAAGGACGAAAAGAAAATCAGGAAAACAATAGCATTTATAACAGCCCTTAAGAAAAATGAAATACCTAGGAATAAATCTAACCAGGGATGTAGAAGACCTATACAAAGAAAACTACAAAACACTACAACAAGAAACCAAAAGAGATATACATAAATGGAAAAACATACCATCCTCATGGATAGGTAGACCCAACATTGTGAAAACGTCAATTCTACCTAAAGGAATCTACAAATACAAACGCAATCCCGATCCAAATACCAACACCATTCTTTAAAAAGATGGAAAAAACAATCATTAACTTTATACAGAAAGGGAAGAGGCCCCAGATAAGTAAAGCACTATTGAAGAAGAAGAAGAAAGTAGGAGAACTCGCATTACCTGACCTCAGAACCAACTATACAGCTATGGTAGTCAAAACAGACTGCTACTGGTACAACAACAGACACATTGACCAATGGAACAGAATTGAGAATCCAAATGTAAATCCATCCACCTACAGTCATCTCATCTTTGACAAAGGACCAACGTCCATCAAATGAAGAAAAGGCAGTCTTTTTAACAAATGGTGCTAACAAAATTGGATGTCCATCTGCAAAAAAATAAAACAGGACTCATACCTCACACCATACACAAAAACTAATTCAAAATGGATCAAAGACCTAAATATAAAACCAAAAACTATAAAGATCATAGAAGAAAAAATAGGATCAATGCCAGAGGCCCTAATACAAACCACAAGTAACAACACAAACTCCAGAAGGTAAGCTAGATAACTGGGATCGTCTAAAAATTAAGCACTTTTGCTCATCAAAAGACTTCACCAAAAGAGTAAAAAGAGAACCTACAGACTGGGAAAAAATTTTTGGCTATGAGAAATCTGACAAAGGTCTAATCTCTAAAATCTACAGGAAAATCCAACACCTCTATAACAAAAACACAAATCACCCAATTAAAAAATGGGCAAAGGAAATGAACAGACACTTCAACAAAGAAGGCATTCAATCGGCTAACAGACACCTGAGGACATGCTCACGATCACTAGTCATTAGAGAAATGCAAATCAAAACCACAATAAGATACCATCTCACCCCTGGCATTACTGGTACAAATCAAAAAAACAGAAAATAACAAATACTGGAGAGGCTGCAGGGAAATCGGAACTCTTATGCACTGCTGGTGGGAATGCAAAATGTTACCACCATTTTGGAAAGTGATACAGCACTTTCTTAGAAAGCTAAAAACAGAAGTACCATATGATCCACCAATCTCACTCCTAGGAATATAACCTAGAGAAATAAGGGCCGTCACACGAATAGACATGCACACCCATGTTCACTGCAGCATTGTTCACAATAGCAAAAAGATGGAAACAACCTAGATGCCCATCAACAGATGAATGGATAAACAAACTATGGTACATAATACACAATGATAAAGAACAATGATGAATCTGAGAAGCATCTCACAACATAGATGAATATGGAGTGCATTATGCTGAGTGCCATAAGTCAATCACAAAGGACAAATACTTTATGAAACCACTACTATAAAAACTCATGAAAAGGTTTACACACAAAAAGAAACCATCTTTGATGGTTACGAGGGAGGGGAGGGAAGGGGTTGGGATGGAAAAACACTAAATAGACAGTAGAAAAATGGTAACTTTGGTGAAGGGTAAGACAGTACACAAGACTGGGGAAGCCAGCACTTGTCCAAGAAAAGGTCATGGAAGCTACACAGACACATCCAAACTCCCTGAGAGACAGAATAACTGGGCTGAGGGCTGTGGTGTCAGGGAACTGCTACTTCAACTGGCATAACATAGTTTATAAAGAAAATGTTCTACATTCTACTTTGGTAATTAGCGTCTCGGGTCTTAAAGGCTTGTGAGTGGCTATCTAAGAGACTCCACTGGTGTCACTTCACAGGGAGCAAGGGAGAATGAAGAAAACCAAAGACACAAGGGAAAGATGAGTCCAAAGACTAACGGACCACAACTACCACAGCCTCCACCAGACTGAGTCCAGCACAACCAGATGGTGCCTGGCTGCCACCACTGACTGCTCTGTCAGGGATCACAATAGAGGGACTTGGACAGAGCTGAAGAAAAATGTAGAACAAAATTCTAACTCACAAAAAAAAAAGACAAGACTTACTGGCCTGAGACTGGAAAAATACCGAGAGTATGGCCCCCGGGACACCTGTTTAGCTCAGTAATAAAGTCACCTTTCAAACAAAGATTAGACATGCCCATAAAACAAAACGAGACTAAATGGGCACACCAGCCCAGGGGCAAGGACTAGAAGGCAGGAGGGGACAGGAAACCTGGTAATAGGGAACTCAAGGTCGAGAAGGGGGAGTGTTAACATGTCATGGGGTTGGTAACCAATGTCACAAAACAATATGTGTACTAATTGTTTAAGGAGAAGCTAGTTTGTTCTGTAAACTTTCATGTAAAGTACAATTTTAAAAAAAATCAGATTTAAGGGCGGGGGGGGAAGATAACATCAGGGATTTTGCAGCCAAAGCCCAATCCATCTACTAGAGCCTCCATCAGCTTTCCGGTCCCCCATTCCAAATTCTGAGCAGGCAGACCAGCCTCTAAGATGAAATAGAGAAAGCTAAAAACTTCAGGGGGAAAAGATAATTTGGGAGGGAAAAAAAAAAATCCTGGTAGAATACAGAAAACAAACAAAAATCCCCACAAAACTATTGTTGATATACTCAAAGAAAAGAACAAGGTATTTTTAAAAAGAGGTCAGAAACCATATTGAAGAAGCTGGACTTCTGCTTCCTCCCGGCAGTAACAAGGTCCCTTCTTACCCTACTCACGGACGTGGGATGTGAGGAGGCCTAATGGTGAATCAGGACTTTCAACATCGCCCAGCAATAATGAGTCCACCCCCACCCACAATGTCATTGGAGATCACGTGGGGAGCTAGAACTCCAACAGTACCTGACATTAACAAAGCTACGTGGGGAATCTGGACTTCTACCTGTACCCCACAGTAATAAAGCGATGCACACTGCCCCCCGCCAGAGCAATGTCAAAAAAAGCCAGGTAAAACAGAAGGTTTAAATAAGATACAGAATATCTCATAACATAATACAAAAATGTCTTGGTTTCAATTGAAAATCACTTTTCATACCAAGAACCAGAAAGATCTCAAACTGAATGATAAGGTGACAAGGACAAAAATTTTAAAGCAGCCATGATAAAAATGCTTCAACAGCAATTCAAAATAAGTGTAAAACAAATGAAAAAACAGAAATGCCTAAGCCAAGAAATAAAAACACAAAGAACAATCAAATGGAAATTCTATAACTGAAAATTTTAATAATCAAAAGTAAAACATTAGTGGAAGGGCCCAACAGCAGAATGGAGAACAAAGACGAAAGAATCAGTGAACCGGAAAATAGAAATTACCCAACAAAGAGAAAACACACTAAAAAAGAACAACCTCAGGGACCTGTGGAACTATAATAAAATACCTAACACTCCTGTCACTGAAGTCCTGGAGGAAGAGAAGAAAGAAGGTGGGGTTCCAAAGGTACTCTACAAAGTAACTGCTGAAAATATTCCAAATTTGGCAAGAGACGTAAACCTACAGATTGAAGAAGCTGAGTAAACCTCAAACAGAATAAGCCCAAAAAATGACTGTCATGGATTGAATTGTGTCCCCCAAAAATATGTGTATCAATTTGACTATGCCATGATTCCTAGTATTGTGTGACTGTCCACCATTTTGTCATCTGATGTGATTTTCCTATGTGTTCTAAATCCTACCTCTGTGATGTTAATAAGCTGGAATAGGCAGCAATTATGTTAATAAGGCAGGACTCAATCTACAAGATTGGACTATATCTTGAGCCAGTCTCTTCTGAGATATAAAAGATATTAATGAGCAGAGAGATGGAGGGACCTCATATCACCAAGCAAGCAGCACCTGGAACAGAGCATGTCCTTTGGACCCGGGGTTCCTACGCAGAGAAGCTCCTAGTCCAGGGGAAGACTGAAGACAAGGACCTTACTCCAGAGAAGAAAGGACGCCTTCCCCAGGAGCTGATGCCCTGAATTTAGACTTCTAGCCTACTAGACTCTGAACGAATAAACATTTGTTTGTTAAAGCCACCCACTTGTGGTATTTCTGTTACAACAACACTAGATGATTAAGACAATGACCCATGCTAAAACACATAATTAAAACTTCTGAAAACTAATGTCAAAGAAAAACTTTTTAAAACATCCAGAGAAAAACAACATCTTGACTATTAAGAAAAACATAGTTCAAATGACAGCAAATTTCTCATCAGAAACCACAGAAGCCAGAGGAAACTGAAAAATATTTTTCAAGTTGAAGAAAAGAACTACCAACCCAGAATCTTATATGTAGCAAAATTCCTCCAGAAATGAAGGGTAATCAAAACATTCTCAGATTTAAAAAAAAAAAAAAAAAAATTAAAATAATTTATTCCCAGCAGACCTACACTGAAAGAAGACTAATAGAAGTCCTCTAAAAAGAAAAAGAACAAAAAAGAAATCTTGGAACTGGTTGTAATCTTTATGGGAGCAGATAACTAGGTCTTTTTTCCCACAGAGCAGCTGGTGGGTTTGAACTGCTGACCTTTCAATTAGCAGCCGAGCACTTAACCACTGCACCACCAGGGCTCCTTGTAAATTATCTAAATACACCAATTAAAAGACAAACACTGGCAAAGTGGACTGAAAAACTGGACTCAGCTATATGCTGTCTGCAAGAAATTCACTTCCAATAGAGCAACACAGACAGTAAAGGAAGAAAAATAATTATTAGGCAAATGATAAAAGGAAAGCAGGACTGGCTATACTAATATCAAATAAAGTAAACTTTAGGAAAACAAAAAATTACCAGGAACAGAAAGTGACATTACAAAATGATAAAATGGTCAACTCACCAATAAAAAAAAAAAAAAAACCAAACTCATTGCTATCAAGTCGATTCCAACTCATAGTGGCCCTATAGGACAGCGCAGAACTGCTCCGTAGGGTTTCCAAGGAGCATCTGGTGGATTCAAACCCCCAACCTTTTGGTTAGCAGCTGAACTCTTTACTACTACGCCACCAGGGTTTCCAAACCCACCAATAAGACACAGCAATCCTAAATGTACATGCACCAAATAACAGGGCTGCAGAACAAGTGACGCAAAAACTAATAAAACTACTTTTCAAGAATAAGAAAAAAACTAATAGAACTTAAAGGAGAAAAGGACATTTGTACTTTTATAGTAGGAGACCTCAATATATATATCTCTCAAAAACTGATAAACCAAGTAGACAGAAAATCCACAAGGATACAGAACTCAACACCATCAACCAACAGCACCTAATCAATACTTATGATACAGTAACACAACAAAACAAAAATACATTCTTTTCAAGTGCCCATGGAACACGTACCAAGATAGACCATATTCTCAGCCATAAAACAAACATCAAGAAATTTAAAAGCTTGTGTGTTTGAGCTTCATTGCCATGTTTAATGTCAAGGCATTCTTCCTTTCAAAAGTGTGCAAAGGGAAGGAGCATATTTCTTGTTCCTAAAAGTTGAAGGAAAAGGATATATAAGCTCTATAACTATCTATGCAATGGAGATGTTCCACATCCTAAATGCTCCCCACTGTGTGAGGTGACTACACATCTCACTGAGAGATCTCATTTTTCAAGTTGGGCCAGGCAGTGCATATCCAATGAAAAAGGACAAACGTGGGGAGCCCAACAGACTGTCCCACATCTCTCCCTGCTGTGCTTGTGCCTTCTGATTACCCGTATCCTTAAAATTTTTATGTAACTAGATACTGGATGGTTGTTGTCATTGTTGTTACCTGCTGTGGAGTCTGACTCATGTCAACCCCATGACTAAGAACTCTGATTTATATCGGTCTCATCTGATAATCTAATCCTACGTCTTAATTCAACTCTTCTCACAATAATTAAAAAAATAAGTAGTCACAAAATCATTTCAAGTCAAGAATATTTGAGTAGAACTGGGAAAAATGGCACGCTAGGTAGAAGCACCACGCTGTCCCTCCACAGCAAAGATCCAAAAAACTAAGCCGAACAGAGAATACAACAATCCTGAAACCCTAAAACATCAAATGAAGAGATAAAAAACTCAGCCAAGCACCGAATGGAGTGAGAAAACTGACAGAGAACGGAGAGCGAGGAGAGATTCATGCGGAGGTCCCCTACCAGCTAACGCAGCGTGGATCCACCACCTTGGACTCCTGTCGGAGACCAGCAAACGGGGGTACGAGAAAGCAGCCTCACAGAGCGTCCAACAGGAGACAAAACAACCAGTAATCTGCGGTGTGCGCTTTCCCACCCTCCATCTCTCTTCGCCCAGGCTCGGCCTCCTCTGCTTCCCGCGGCCA
>NW_004443955.1:649260-669418 GCF_000243295.1 Trichechus manatus latirostris | reverse complement strand
GGTTAATATGTTGTGGGGTTGTTAACCAATGTCATAAAACAACATGTGTACTACTGTTTCATGAGAAACTATTTGTTCTGTAAGCCTTCACCTGAAATACAATGAAATATTAAAAAAAAAAAAAGAATATTTGAACAACACTATCAACTAACTCGACTTCATTAACAGTTATAGGTCATTCAACCAAACTACAGCACAATACACATTCTTTTCAAGTACACATGAAACATTCGACCACAAAACAAATCTCAACTGAAATCATACAGAACATGTTCTCTGGCAGTGATTAACTAAGATATCATTAACAGTGGATATCTGGAAAATCCCCAAATATTTGGAAATTAAACAACAGACTTCCACACAGTCATTGGATTAAAGAAGAAACTAAAAGGGAAATTAGAAAATACTTTCAACTGATTAAAATGAAAACATAACATTCCAAAATTTGTGGAATGCTGCTAAATAGTACTTAGAGGGGAATTTATAGTTTTGAAGACTTATATTGTTGGAAAAGAAGGAAGATCTAAAATCAATGCTCTAAGCCTTACAGAACCAGAAACAGAAGAGCAAATAAAACTCAAAGTAAGCAGTAAAAAGGAAATAATAAAGATCAAAGGAGAAGCAAACGACAAAACAGAAAAACAATAGGAAAAAGATCCAAAAGCTGGCTCTTTGGCGGAGGGGGAAGTCAGTAATATTGATTCATTTCTAGCTACAGTGATCAAGATAGAGAGAAGATATAAATTACCAATATCAGGAATGAGAGGACATAACTACTGATTCTACAAAACTCACAGTCTGACCCTATAAGGTACACATTTCTGTACTGTTACACAGACAAACTCCTCAAGGTAACTTCCATCTCATTAGATACTAAATTTCTCCTAGAATTTTCATTTTTTAGAAATATTACAGGCTAAAAAGTCACCTTTGTAGACTCGCTGCTTTTGTAGGCTTCATTATTTGGAGGCCACAAATCCAGGTTTCTAATAAACTTTACTTTAATAATGTTTATGAAAATGGTAGTTGCTTAGTAAATAACCAACATAAGACACCTTTCAGCAAATATCTAGAAACACTGGCACTTACTACATGCCAGGCAATACTATAAGCACTTGCCTGTACTAACGCATTTGACCCTATAATAATTCTACGAAGTAGGTGCTATGATTAACCCCAAATACAAATTATTTCTATCTACACATTTATTATGTACATCCATGCAAGGAACAATGTGTGAATGTGCACATCAAACTGATAATAACGGTTAAGTCTTGGGAGAAAACTGCAATTGGGGTGGGTAGACACGCAGAATTTCCACTTTATAAATTTGTATATGAAAATATTCATTTATTCCTTCTATATTAAACAAGTTCTGAAACAAAAATGTATCAAATATTCTTTTAAAAAAACTAAATTGCACAAGGTAAAGTAGGAAGTAAGGAATAAAATCCGGAGCTTTACTCGCACGTACAGAGGAATACGTGATAAAAGTCCATTTGAGGTGTCCAGAGAAGGAATGCTTTTGGTACTCCTTTGCAAAGTACCAGAATTTCAGAAGATCATAATACCTGGTTGCTTGCCCCAGACCCAGCTCTCCAGGAGTGATTTGGCCCTATATGCAGGCACAGGAGTTTCTTCTTCCTCCTTTTTGTCTTTGTCATTCAAATCTTCTTTCTTTATTCCACTCTGACTATCAACACCATCATCTGTAGAAGTAAAAACAAAAAACACAACATCCATTCCTCATTTTCTTGGTAAACATCCATACCAGAAATGAAATGCTCACAGTGCACCATCCTTCACAACTTGAATATGTAATGACAAAAGGACATGATTACATGAAGCCTAACTGTAACACGTTCACTGTGATTTACCTAAAAAGGCGTGACCCTTTTCATAAAGAAATCAACATATCGCTCAAATTTTCTTTCGAAACGTGTCTTTCAAAATAATATTCTACCAATTTCCTACTATGGCCTACAACTAAAAAACTTAGTCTTTATATTTACCTACTTGGATTACACATTACTTCCTTTTCCAGTGATTCCCGATTGCTTGTGTGCCAATAGGAAAAGTGAGGGAGGAGTATGATTCAAAAGTCATTTTTTTAACTCTATATAATGCCATACTCCACCATCAACTACGATCACTGCTACACAGGGTCAATACCACTGACACAAGTACACAGTACAATTCAGAAGCATTGGGACACTTAGAAAACCATGACTTTAAGCTGTTGACAATTTCAAGTTTCAGCTAAGAACAAATATCATGAAACTCCTTACACAGCAAGAGAAAGAAGAATTAACCTTAACCTTGAAGTTAAAATACGTCCTATCATAACAAGCTCTCATGAAATTAACTGTTTTCTAAATGACATAATTAGAAATATATATCTAAATCTGTGAAAGATTATACCTTATTCAGATTCCAGAAAGTATGAGGTGAGGGAATACTTCTTAAATAAAACCTCAAAACACAAAATGTGACAAACTGATGGATTCAATTATATCAAACCTAAGAATTTCTACTTAACCAAAACTACCATACATAAACTTAATTTTAAAATGTTAAAGTGGAAGAAAACATGTGAAAAACCAAAAAGGAACTAACATATATTCAAAACCTCCTACATGCTATAGGGAAAATATCAGACATCTAACAGAAAAAAATCACCAGAGGGGAAACCCCAATGGCTAATACTTTGAAGAAATACTCAAGACTCATATTTAGAGCAATATATAAATTAAATCAGTGAAATATTACTTTACGCTCATCAAACTGGCAAATCTTAGAAAGCTAGAATATAAACTCGGAGACAGGATTTTTTTCCTTTTTTATCTGGTTTTGTTCCCTGATATATCCCAAGTGTCTAGAACAATGTCTCCCAGGTAGTAATCATTAAACAATCTGTGCAATAAATAATGACAAAAATGGGTAGATATGAGGGATTAGAACTTTTGATAACAGACAGAACAACTAGAAAGAAGATGAGTAACGAAATAGAAGACTTGAACAAAACTACTCAACAACCAGACGTAACAGACATACAGGGAACGCTCCATCCTACAACAGCACAATAGATATTCTTGTGCAGTGAACATGCAACATCCTCCAGGATAGACCAATCTCAGAACACAAAGCAAGTCTCAGTAAGTTTAAAAAGACTGAAATCATACAAAGTATCTTTTCCGATCACAATGGCATCAAGTTAGAAATAACATAAAGAAAACTGGAAAATATACAAATATGTGGAAACTAAGTAACATGCTACTGAAATACCAATAAGTGAAAAGAAATCAAGAGAGAAATTGAAAAATACTTAAAGAGTCAAATAAGAACGAGAATGAAAACACAACATGCCAAAACCTAGAGGATACAGTGAAGACAGTCCTCAGGGAACTCTAAAGTAATAAACCAAACCACTGCCATCTAGTTGATGCCAAATTATAGGACAGAGCAGAACTGTTCCATAGGGTTTCCAAGGCTGTAATCGTTACGGGGGAGCCCCAGTGCCACAGTGATTTACAGCGTTGGAAATTTTATGGGGCAGTTCTGTCCTATAGGGTCACTATGAGTTGGAACTGACTCAATAGCAATGGGTTTGGTTTTTTAGTTTTGTTTTGTTTTGTTTTTTTAATTTTTATGAAAGCAAACTGCCACATCTTTCTCCTATGGAGCAGCTGGTGGGTTCGAATCGCTGATCCTTTGGTTAGCAGCCAAGTGCTTAACCACTGTGCCATCAGGGTTCCTTGTAAACTCATATAAACCAAAAACCAAATCCGTTCCCATCAAGTCAATTCCAACTCATAGCGACCCTATAGGGCTCCACAGGACAGAGAACAATTGCTCAACAGTGTTTCCAAAGCTGTTATCTTTACGGAAGCCACATCTTCTCCCGAGGAGCGTCCGGTGGGTTCAAATGGTTAACCTTTCTGTTAGCAGCTGAGCTTAACCACTGCACCACCTGTGCTCCTTGTAAACGCATATAAACCCAAAAACCAAAGCCGGTGCCGCCAAGTCAATTCCGACTCATAGTGACCCCACAGGACATAGTAGAACTGCCGCGCAGGGTTTCCAAGGAGCACCTTGGTGGGTTCAAACTGCCGACCTTTTGGTTAGCAGCCAAACTCTTAACCACTAAGCTACCAGGGTTTCCGTAAACTCATACAGCACCTCTAAATTAAAAACTACAGATTTGCTTAATTAAATCATAAAAAATTCAGGTTTGGAATCAAGTTATCAACCCTCACCATACATCAAGAGTAGGAGATAAGAAGCACACGCACACATACATTTTTAATGCCAAGCCTGAGTTCCATCAGGTGAGATTCTGATTCAGCTGGTCTACGGTGTGGCCTGGGCACCAGAATTTTTAAGTTACCAGGATTAGGGACAACTGGCATAGAAGACAAAACTTCACTAAGACAACACAAATACAACTGATCAAACTACAATGATAGTTTTAGACAACACTGCCAGTCTTACTGCTAACAAATTAAGGCCACACAGAATAATAAATAATAATAATAATAAACCAAGTGAGAGAAGAGCCAAAGAACTGTGGCACATACTCTGCTTTTTACAGATTACTGATCTTTTCACTAAAAGCTGAGTAATGAAATAAACGCTGCTGAGTTTTTTATTAAGAAAGGGTGTCTATTAATTTCGGGGTTCTGGCTCATAGTGACCCTACATACAACAGAACGAAACACCACCCAGCCCTGCACCATCTTCACAATTGTTGCTATGCTTGAGCCCACTGTTGCAGCCACTATGTCAATCCTTCTCATTGAGGGTCTTCCTCTTTTTCTCCCATCCTCTACTTTACTAAGCATGATGTCTTTCTCCAGGGACTGGTCCCTCTTGATAACATGTCCAAAGTGTATAAGACAAAGTCTCACCATCCTCACTTCTAAAGAGCATTCTGGCTGTACTTCTTTCAATACAGATTTGTTCGTTCTTCACACAATCCATGGTATATTCAATATTCTTCCCCCACACGGTAATTCAGAGGCATCAATTCTTTGGTTTTCCTTATTCATTGTCCAACTTTCACATGCATATGAGGCAACTGAAAATATTATGGCTTGGGTCTGGCACACCTTAGTCCTCAGAGACATCTTTGCTTTTTAACACTTTAAAGAGGTCTTTTGCAGCAGATTTGCCCAATGCAACATGCCATTTTATTTCTTGACTGCTGCTTCCGTGGACGTTGATTATAGATCCAAGTAAAATGAAATTCTTGACAACTTCAATCTTTTCTGTTTATCATGACGTTGCTTACTGCTCCAGTTGTGAGGATTTTTATTTTCTTTATGTTGAGTTGTAATCCATACTGAAGGCTGTAATCTTTGATTTTCATCAGTAACTGCCTGGCGTCCTCTTCACTTTCAGCAAGCAAAGTTGTGCCATCTGCATATCACAGGTTGTTAATGAGTCTTCCTCCAATCCTGATGCCATGTTCTTCTTCATACAGTCCAGTTTCTCAGCTTAGTTGCTGAGCATACAGACTGAATACTGACAGTGAAAGGATACAACCCTGATGCACACCTTTCCTGATTTTAAATCACACAGCATTCCCTTGTTCTATTCAAATGACTGCCTCTTAGTCTATGTTCAGGTTCCTCATGAGCACAATTAAATGTTCCAGAATTCTCAATCTTCACAATATTATCCATAATTTGTTATGATCCACACAGTTGAATGCCTTTACATAGTCAATAAAACAAAGGTAAACATTTCTGTGGTATTCTGTGCTTTCACCAAGCTCCATCTGAAATCAACAATCTCTCTCACTGCTCCTCTAAACCAGGCTTCAATTTCTGGCAGTTCCCTGTCGATGTACTGCTGCAACCATTTTTGAATTATCTTCAGCAAAATTTTACTTGCATGTGATAGTAGTGTTATTCTTCAATAATTTCTGCATTCTGGATCACCTTTCAAATGGGCATAAATATGTATCTCTTCCAGTCAGCTGGCCAGGAGGCTGTCTTCCAAATTTCTTGGTATAGACGAGTGAGCACCTCCAGCGTTGCATCTGTTTGTTGAACTCTCAACTGGTATTCTGTCAATTCCTGGAGCCTTGTTTTTCACCAATGACTTCAGTGCAGCTTGGGCTTCTTTCTTCAATACCATAGGTTCTTGAGCATATGCTACCTTCTGAAATGGCTGAACATTGACCAGTTCTTTTTGGTATAGTGACTGTGTATTCCTTCCACCTTCTTTTAATGCTTCCAGCGTTGTTCAATATTTTGCCTATAGAATCCTTCAATATTGCGACTTGAGGCTTGAATTTTTTTCTTCAGTTCTTTCAGTTTGAGAAATGTCAAGTGTATTCTTCCCTTTTGGTTTCCTAACCCAGGTCTCTGCACATTTCATTATAATACTGTACTTTGTCTTCTCAAGCCACCTTTTGAAATCTTCTGGTCAGCTCTTTTACTTCATCATTTCTTCTATTCACTTTAGGTACTCTACGTTCAAGAGCAAGTTTCAGAGTATCTTCTGACATTCATTTTGATCTTTTCTTTCTTTCCAGCCTTTTAAATGACCTTTTGCTTTCTTCATGTATGATGTCCTTGATGTCATCCCATAACTCGTCTAATCTTCAGTCATTAGTGTTCAATGCATCAGATCTATTCTTAATATGGTCACCAAATGCAGATGAGATATTCTTAAGCGCATATTTTGGCTCTTGTGGACTTGTTTTAATTTTCTTCAGCTTCAACTTGAACTTGCATATGAGCAATTAATGGTCTGTTGTGCAGCTGGCCCCTGGCCTTTCTTTGACTGATAATATTGAACTGACATAAATAGATATTAATGCAAAAGTTACTAATATTCAACAGTGTATTTTGAAAACACAGCCCTACAAGACTCAATTCAATTAAGCACAATTACCTAGCACCTACTATCTGCTGGCAGTTTTCTAAAGCCGAGAACACAAACCTAAATATGATTGGCCCTGCCTTCAAGGAAGTCCCCATGTATCAGGGGAGCTAAGTAGATAAATTTTAGCAATACCATGTGACAAGTACAACAATGCAGGTTTGTATAAGGAGCAGTTTCATAAAAGAGATGCTCAAAATTGCTTGAGCTTTGTCTAAAGAAAAGCAAAGAAAGGCTATTTCTGGAAAAAAAACAAAAACCTGCTGCCGTCCAGTTGATTTCGACTCATAGTTACCCTACAGGAGAGTAGAACTGTCCCACAGAGTTTCCAAAGAGCACCTAGTGGATTCAAACTGCCGACCTTTTGGTTAGCAGCTGTAGCACTTAACCACTAGGCCACCAAGGTTTCGAACTTCTGGAAAAGGAACTAGTATATGTAAAGACACAGAGGTATAAAACACAAGTTATGTTTCAGCAACTGCAATTTCACTGCACTGGGCTGCAGTGTGGGAGACAGGCAAGATGAAAACAGATCCATCTGGGTAGGAAGACTGGAGCCAGATCATGGAATTCCCTTTTCACCTCATTCAGTAAAACCTGTAAGTAATGGGGGTTATTCTATTCAAAGGGTATAGACTGGGGGAAAGATGTTAGGATGTTTTTCTCGGAATGACTACTCTGGCAACGATGAACATAGGTCTGAATGTGGCAGCAAAACCAGATTGCTATCGTCTAAAATAAAAACCTACGTAACAAATGATGAGGACCTGAACTAAGGCAGGGCAGTGGGGATGCAACAAGTCGCAATAATGAAAGATGTTAGAGAGTCAGAATCTACAGGACTTTGTGACTGACAAACTCCCAAGTTTCTTGTTTGGTTGCCTGAGTCAACAGTGATGTCATAAACTGTGTCCAGAGCGGGCACCCAGAAAACGGCTTTAACGCTGTTTCCTGATCGAAGATTTCTTCCAGACACCAAAATACCAAGGGAAGTCGAATAGATAAGGAAGCATATAGCAAAACAATTTATTACTTACAATGAATTCATGTGAAGTTAGCAAGAGAAACAACTATACCCAAACCTTCCCTGGAGCAGCAAAGCTCAAGTTAGCCATTTTATACCTAACTCAAATCATCTGCCTCCTGATCTCACCCTTTCCCTTCCAAATTACTCCCAACCTTTCCCAAGGTGGAGCTAGCAAACCCACGCATGCCTCAACCACTAAGTGCTGTTCCCTTCATATGCGGGCAGCTTACCCATTATGTTGTCATTACCAAAAAGCCACCAGGCAGACAAAGCACCAGCCTTCATTGAGACTTTACTTGGTTAAACTCCCACCATCAGCTTAATAGTTCAAGAACCAGCATTCTATAGTTCCTCCCTTTTCATATTGTTATCTGCCTCTCCAAAAGATCTTGGTGATCAATAACACTTTCAATTTACTAACTTAATTTGACTTTCACCAAATAACCCTGAATACCTTCTTGTCCTCCAATACAATAAATGTTCCCTTTAATTAATACTGTCAAAAACTATATGGCTAACTCAGATTAAAATCAGCCACATGTTCAAAAGATTGAAGTGAATAACCTACTAGATGACTACTCCCAAAGTACATAACTTGACTGCAGTAAGACTCATATGCAAATGCCTTGCTGAAGTCCAGATTCCCAAGTGTACTTTGATCAATATAATTTTATGAGGAAAAAAGATAAAATTAGTCTGAAATGATTTAATTTTATGTTAATCTGTCAATTTGCAACCACAGAAAAGTGCAGTATTCAAAAACCATTCTTCTTTTGTACCTTTTTAGCAACAGAAGCTTACCTAGCACAAAGGAAAATATTAATGTTATTCTAAATAACCAACAAAGAACTACCTTTTAAATGGAAGATTGCATTTTATTCTAGAGATAAGAGGAGAAAACTTTTTATTCTACTAAAAATGCCAAATTTAGTTTTTAAAAGTAAAAATTAAAAAAACACAGGCGTTCAATACATAAATAAGATTAAAAGTCAAAAATGGCTTCCAGAAAGAACATTAAATACTCGAGCCTACACACGGGAAATAAAAAAGAGAGAGAAAGAGACCTCCGAACAATGTAACAGCATGGGCAGATACAAGGACCTACTATGCAATATTTTCAGGAAATAAACTCAGTAGTTAAGTTCCACATGAAAGACACCATCCAGTGTGTAAGAAATAAGCACAAATTAAACCTCTCAGATATAAGATGTACAATGATGCCAATGGAGACCCATCAACAAATAAAAGGGAGGGAAAAGCAAAACAGGAATAGTTTTGGTATGTTAATGTTGTATGTTACTTGTTGTTTGTATGTTAAATGTTGCTGCAATTGCAAATAGGTAATGTAATATTTGTGGTAACCACTAGGAAAACATCTAGAAAAAATACACAGAAGGAAATCAAAAAGGTTCTTCACAAAAAAACAGCTAAACACAAAAGAAATAGAAAAATAGACTAAAAAGGCAAAGAAGATATAAGACATTCAAAAAAAAACAATTAGCAAAATGAATGAAGTAGACACTTCATTTTCAGTAATAATCTTAAATGGAAATTATCTGAACTTCCCACACAAAAGGCAGAGAGTGACAGAATGGATAAAAAAACATGATCCATCGTTTTGCTGACTACAAGAAACACACCTTAGACATAAACACAAAAACAGACCAAAAATAAAAGGATAAAAAAATACATATATTCCATGCAACTAGTAACCAAAAAAAGAGAAGGGGTGGCCATACAGATATCAGATAAAACAGACTTTAAATAGAAATCTATTATAAGAGATAAAGAATGACATTACATAATAATAAAAGGATCAATCCATCAAGAAATATATCAATTATAAATATATATACACCTAAGATCACTGCTTCAAAATACATGAAACAAACACTAATATGAAAGCACAAACAGATAAGTCCACAATAATAGTTGGGGATTTAAGCACACCACTTCTAATTCTAAACTGATCATCTATAAAGAAGACTAGTTAGGACACTGAGGACTTAAGTAAAACCATAAGCCAATTTGACCTAATAGACATTAACAGAACACTCCACTCATCATCACTACAATACACTTTTTTCTCCTGTGCACATGCATCATTTTCCAGAACAGACCATATGCTAGGCCACAAAACAAGTCTCAACAAATATAAAAAGAGTGAAATCAAACAAAGCAGCTTCTCTGACCATAATGGTATGAAGCTAGAAATCAACAACAGGAAGAATAACAGAAAAAAACATAATAATTACATGGACATTAAATAATACTAAAAAACTATTAGGTCATAGAAGAAATCAAAAGTGAAACTAAAAAATACTTAGAATCAAAGGAAAATGAAATCACAACATATCAAAACCCTTGGGACATAGCAAAAGTAGTGCTCAGAGGGAAATTCATACCAATAAATGCCTACATTAAAAAATAAGAGCAAAAATCAGTAACTTAAACCAACAACTTGAACAAATAGAAAAGAAGCCCAAAGCTCCCAAAAGAAAGTAATTAATAAAAATCATAGCAGTAATAAATGAAACAGAAAATATACAAACAATAGAAAGAATCAATAAAACCAAAACTTGGTTCTTTGAAAGGATCAATAAAATAGACAAGCCACTGGCTAGACTGACAACAGAAAACGAGAAGAGGCAAACAACCAAAATAAGAAATGAAATTGAAGACATTACAATAGACCCAACTGAGATGAAGAGGATCATAACAGAATACTATGAAAATCTGTACTCCAAAATATTTGAAAACCTAGATGAAATGGACAAATTTCTAGAAACACACTACCTACCTAAACTAGCACAAATAGAGGGAAAAAATCTAAACAGACTGTCTTAGTCATCTAGTGCTGCTCCAACAGAAATACAAGTGGATGGCTTTAACAAAGAGTAGTTTATTTATTCACAGTCCAGTAGGCTACAAGTCCAAATTCAGGGTGTCAGCTCCAGGGGAACGCTTCCTCTGTCGGCTCTGCAGGAAGGTCCATGTCATCAATCTTCCCTTGGTCTGGGAGCTTCTCTGCACAGGAACCTCAGGTCCAAAGGACACGCTCTGCTCCCGGCACTGCTTTCTTGGTGGTATGAGGTTCCCATGTGTCTCTGCTCACTTCTCTCTTTTATATCTCAAAAGAGATTACATTAAGACACTAATCTTGTCAACCTCATCAGTATAACCTCATCATAGTGATAGAATTTACAACACATAAGGAGATCACATATAATCTCATCATAGTGATAGAGTTTACAACACATAAGGAAATCACATCAGATAACACAATCATACAATACTGGGAATCATTACCCAGCCAAGCTGACAGATATTTTTGGGGGACACAACTCAATTCATGACACAGACCAACAACAAAAGAAGAGATTAAAGATGTCATCAAAAAAACTGCCAGCAACAACACAAAAAAAACCCAGGATCATATGGCTTCACTGGGGAATTATACCATTCAGAGAAAAGTTGACACCAATTCTACTGAAACTTTTCAAAAACACAGAAGAGGAAAGAATACTCCCTAACTCATTCTATGAAGCCACCATCACTCTTATACCAAAACCAAGCAAAGACATCAAAAACAAAAGAAAGAAAAGTACAGACCAATGTCCCTCGTGAACACAAATGCAAAAATTTTCAACAAAACTCAAGTCAATAGAATTCAATAACATATCAAAAAAAATCGTACACCACAATCAACTGGGATTCATACCAGAAATGTAAGGGTGGTTCTGAATTGGAATGCCAATCACTATAATTCAGCACATAAACAAAACAAAGGAAAAGAACCACATGATCATGTCAACTGATGCAAAACATGCATTTGCTAAAATCCAACACCCTATCCTGGTAAGAACTCTCAGCATAACAGGAATAAGAGGGAAATTTCTCAACATAATTAAGGGTATATATGTAAAACAAACAGCCAATGTTATTCTCAATGGAGAAAGACTGAGAGCCTTCCCCTTGAAAAGGGGAATGAGACTAGGATACCCATTATCACCACTCTTATTCAGTATTGTACTGGAAGTCCTAGCCAGAGCAATAAGGCAAGAAAAAGTATCCAAATAAGAAAGAAAGCAGTAAAACTATCTCTATTTGCAGATAATATGATCCTAGACATAGAAAACCCTTAAGAGTCCAAAAGAAAACTGTTGGATCTAATAGAATCCAGCAACGTTGCAGGGTACAAGATCAACACACAAAAATCAGTTGGATTTATTTGCCCTAACAAGGAGCATTCCGAAAAGGAAATCAAGAAAACAATACCATTTATAAAAGCCACAAAAACGTTAAAGTTTATCTAGAAATTAACCTTACCAGGGACATAAAAGATTTATACAACGAAAATTATAAAATATAAGAGACTAAAAACAACCTATATAAATGAAATGACATTCAGTGACAATGTCAATAGTACCTAAAGAGATCTACAGATACAACACAATCCCCATACAAACCCCAACAGCATTGTTTACGGAAATGGAAAAACTACCTACCAAGTTTATATGGAAAGGGAAGAGGCCCTGAACAGCCAAAGCAATATTAAAGAAGAACAAGGTAAGAGGCATCATACCCCCTGACAGCAAAATATACTATTCAGCCACAATAATCAAAACGACCTGCTAGTGGTTCAACAACAGACACACAGACAAGTGGAACAGAATTGAGAACCCAGAAATAAAATCATCCATTTATGGATAACTGATTTCAACAAGGGGTCAAAATCCATTCAATCGGGAAGAAACAGTCTCTTTAATGAACAGTGCTGGGAAACTGGATATCCACTTGCAGAAAAATGAAACAAGATCCATACCTCACACCATACACAAAAAAATAACTTAAAATGGATCAAAGACCTCTATGATAAACCAAAAACTATAAAAGTTCCTGAAAGAAAACACAGGGAGAAAGCTAAAGGACCTAATTTTTTATAAAAATCAGCCAAAAAACATAACTACAAATGCACGAACAGTAGAAGACAAGTTAGATAATTGGCATCTCACAGAAATTAAACACTTATGTACATCAAAAGACTTTATCAAAAGAGTAAATGGACAACCTACAGAATGGGAAAAAATGCTTCAGAAACAAAAAATCCAATAAAGGGCTAATCTCTGAAATATACAGAAAACTTTAATAACTCAACAATAAAAAGACAAACAACCCAATTAACAAATGGCAAAGGTCATGAACAGACACTTCACCAAAGAGCATATACAAGCAGCCAACAAACACATGAAAAGATGCTCAAAGAATGAAGAAAACTAAAGATACAAGGGAAAGATTAGTCCAAAGGACTAATGGACCACAACTACTACGGCCTCTACCAGTCTGAATCCAGTACAACTAGATGTTGACCGGCTACCACCAC
This sequence comes from Trichechus manatus latirostris, assembly GCF_000243295.1. Classification (NCBI taxonomy): domain Eukaryota; kingdom Metazoa; phylum Chordata; class Mammalia; order Sirenia; family Trichechidae; genus Trichechus; species Trichechus manatus. Next base: position 656,117 of record NW_004443955.1, on the reverse strand, counting down.
TGACTATTCTGACAGGGATCATAATAGAGGGTGCCAGACAGAGCTGGAGAAAAATATAGAACAAAATTCTAACTCACAAAAAAAGACCAGACTTACTGGCCTGACAGAGACTGGAGAAACCCCAAGAGTATGGACTCCAGACACTCTTTTAGCTTAGTAATGAAGTCACTCCTGAGGTCCACCCTTCAGCCAAAGATGAGACAGGCCCATGAAACAAAATGAGACTAAAGGGACACATCAGCCCAGGGGTAAGGACTAGAAGGCAGGAGGGGACAGGGAAGCTGTTAAGAGGGAACTCAAGGTCAAGAGGGAGAGTGTTGATGTGTCATGGGGTTGTTAACCAATGTCATAAAACAATATGTTTAATGAGAAGTTAGTTTGTTCTGAAAACCTTCATCTAAAGTACAATCTAAAAAAGAATGGGCAAAGATGCTCAAGATTGTTAGCCATTAGAGAGATACAAACCTAAACTACAATGACATACCATCTCACCCCAGCTAAAATGACACTGACAAAGAAAAAAAGATAACAACAAATGTTGGCAAGGATGTGGGGAGACTGGAATCCTTATCCGTTGCCAATGGGACTGTAAAATGGTACAACCACTATGGAAAAACGATATGGTACTTCCTCAAAAAACTAGAAATAAAACTACATTATGATCTAGCAATCCCACTCCTAGGTATATACATTAAGACCTAATGGAAGTGACATGAACAGACATATATGCACACTTATTTTCACTGCAGCATTACTGACAACAGCAAGAAAGAAAAAAAAATGGGAACAGCCTAAGTGCCCTTCAACGGATGAATGGATAAACAAAATGTGGTACATACATACAACTGAATAGTATACAACCATAAAGAACAATGACAAGTCCATGAAACATAACATAACATGGATGGATTCGGAGGGCATAATGCTAAGTGAAATGAAGTCAATCACATAAGGACAAATATTGTATGATCCCACTTCAATAAGAAGACAAAAAGAGATATATATAAAAAGACCAATGTTCATTGCTGGTTACCAGGTATTTGGGGGGGTGGGGAGTAAGAGGGCAATTAACACTCTAGATTGTAGATACTAGTTACTTATGGTGATACGAAAATGAGTAAGAATGTAGGTGTAATGAATACAACCTGACGAAAGTAAATGATGCCATGAAGAAGTACACAAGAGAAAAGGATGTTTGTGCCAAAGAATATGACATATATATTCTGGAAACAACACCAACAATAACCAGAAAATGAGCATATATGTAGGTACAAAGGCATATACATGTACAGGTAGGCACAGGTAAGAACACATGGGTGCACAGATACAAGTATCTTTATGTATGTGTATGGACAGATTTATGTGTGAACACACAGATAATCACAGAGAACACAATTACAGTTACTTCTAGACAAAACTAAAGAACTTGCAAGAATGGTTTTCTGGGTTTGAAGGCTAAAGTCCTTAGTCTCATGGGAAAACTCAGTCAACTGGCACCATAAAGTTCACATTCCCAATTGCAGTGAGGTAAGTAGCATCTGGGGTATTAAAAGCTTGTAAGTGGCCATCTAAGATACAACCAGTGGTCTCTACTCATCAGGAGCAAAAGAGAAGGAAGAAACCCGAAGTCTCAGAAAGGAAACTAGTCTGAGGTTATTAAACCAACACAAGCCACAGACAAGAAGTTGATGGTGTCCAGCCACCACTATCAACCGTTCTGATTAGGGTCACATAGATACACCACAATAGAATGAGAGAAACGCAGAACAGAACTCAAATAATTAAAAAGTCCAAACTTACTGGACCAGTTGAGACAGGAGGACTTGAGACTACCGCCCTGAGATACTCTTTAAACCTAGAATCAAAACTATACTGAAGTCACCTTTTAGCAAAATAACACACTGCAGAATAAAATAAAGGATATTACCCATTAAAACAGGGCTCCACTAAAAAACCATATACATAAGACCAAAAGATCAACAATTATTCTAAAGCAAAGATGAGAAAACAAGGGGGACAGGGAATCCAGAGTACTGGAAAAGGAACAACCAGAATATAATTAATGAGAAGGCTGCCATATTCTGAAAAACATTAACTAATGTCACTGAAGAACTTATGTAGAAATTGTCAAATGAGAACCTAATTAGCTATGTAAACTTTCAAGGAAAATATAATAAAATGTTACTAAAAAAAAGAAAAGAAAGAAAAAAGTTGGTGAAGTACAAAGCTCAAACTATACAAAAGGAAAAAAAAATGAATGGATGGAAAAAAATATACCAAAGAAACACAAATCAAAAGAAAGTTGAAAAAGACAAGCTACAGACTGGAAAAATATCTTTGGAAACCATATATCCAACAAGAATCAAATAACCAAAATGTATATAAAACTTTGACAACTTAACAATAAAAAGACAAATAACCCAACCATAAAATGGGCAAAGGATATTTGGTGAACATTTGATGAAACAGACATTTCACCAAAGAAGACATTCAAACGGCAAAAAACACCTGAAAAGATGTTCAGTGTCAGTAGCCATCAGAGATGCAAATCAAAACTGCAATAAGATACCATTTCACTCCCACTAGAATGGCCAAGATAAAAAAAAATTTAATTAAAAAAAAAAAAAAAAACAGAAAATAGCGAATGTTGGCAAGGATGTGGCAAACTGGAACCCTAATCCATTGCTGGTAAGAATGCAAAATAGTATAGCCATTGTAGAAAACACTGTGGAAGTTCCTCAAAAAATTAAAAATAGAACTACCATATGACCCAGCAATTTGACCCCTAGGTACATACCCCCAAAGACTTGAAAGCAGAGACTCAAAAGAAGACTTGTACACCAATGTTCATGACAGCACTGCCAAAAAGTGGAAACAACCTAAATGTCCATCAACAGATGAATGGATAAACAAAATGTAGTACATACACAGCCAGCAGGAGAAATGAAGTCCTGATACATGCTACACTATGGATGAAGCTTGAAAACATTATGCTGAGTGAAATAAGCCAATCACAAAAGGACAAATAATGTATGATCTCACTTACGTAAAGACAAGAAAAGGGAAATGTATATAGAACAAAGTTTATTAGTGGTTACAAGGGGCAGAAGGGATGGGGAAAGGGGTGGGGGGTAGTTTAACAGTGATGGAAAAATTCTGCTGATTAAGGGTAGGGTTGCACAGCCTTAATTGCTATCAGTAAGCTGTTCACCTGTAAAAAGCTGAATTGGCAAAAAAGTAGTGTGATAGATAAATTTACAATGACAAAAAAAAAAAAAAAGTAGCTGCTTAGGTACAACCAAACACCTCATGGGATTTGGTTCCTTGGTTTGGAGATTTAGGGATATGGTCTCATGAGACATCCCAGTTAACTGGCCTAATAACATGTTTAGTGCTTCTCTTCGAACGCTACAATTTTGTTGCATAGTGCCTGGGGTCTTAAAAGCTTGCATGCGGCTATTTGAGGCACAGCAATTGATCTCTATTCACCTGGAGCAACACAGGAAGAAGGAAAGTCAGGAATATGAGGAGGATATGGAATGTGTGACCAATTGCCTCCATGAACAACAGCCTCCTTTGCCATGAGACCAGAAGAACTGGATGATGCCCAGCTACCATTACTGAACATTTTCATCAAAGACTCTTGATCAAAAGGAGGAAATGCATAACAGATTTTCAAATTCTCATGGACTCTAGACTTTCTGGACCCATGGAAGTTGGATGAACCCTTGAAACTACTGCCCTGAGATAATATTTAAACCTTAAACAAAACACATCCCCTGAAGTCTTCTTAAAACCAAACAACAGCTTAGCTTAACTAGTTAAAAAAAAAAAAGAAAAAAAAGTCTACCTTGAGCATTATGTTCTTTTAAGAACGATCTATATGGGATCAAATTGACAAAAGCAACTTGAAATATTAGACACAAACCTTAGGGGGCTGTGAGTTTATGTTAATGATGGAGGAATAACCCAGAACAGGGGGCTGAGAATGGCTGGACAACTCCAGTTATATAATCAATGCCACTAAATTGTACATGGATAAATTGTTGAATTGGTGTATGTTTTGCTGTGTATATTCTCAACAAAAAAAAAGGATAAAATTTAGGGGGAAAAAAGTTCTTGGAAGAAAACATAGGAGCAAACTTTGGGACCTAACTTATTTCAATGACAGATTATCAAACACAACAACAAATGCAAGCAGCAGAAAACAAAATAGATAACTGCAACTTTATAAAAGTTAAATACTTGTGTTCATCGAAAGACTTTACAAGAAGAATAAAGAGACAACCTACAGACTGGGAAAAAATCTTCCGGAATAATATAGCCTATAAGCGTCAATATCTAAACTATATAGGAAACTTCTACAACTTAACAAAAAGACAACCCAATCAAAAACTGGGCAAATGACATAAACAAACCCTACAACAAAGATGATATTTAAATGGCCAAGAGACACATGACAAGATGCTCAATGTCATTAGCCATCAGAGAAATGCAAATCAAAACCACAATGAGATATCATTTCACTTCCACCCACTATGGGGTCACTAGGGATCGAAATGGACTTGATGGCAATGGGGTATTTTTGGGTAGGAAGGCTAAGATTTAAAAAAAAAGAAAAACAGAAAATAGCAAGTGTTGGAGGTAGTCTGCAAAAACTGGAACCCTCATCCATTGCTGGACAGAATGCAAAATGTTACAGTCTCTGCGGAAATCAGTCTGCTGGTTCGTCAAAAAAAACTAGAGGTAGAGCTGCCATACAACCCAGCCATTCCACTCCTAGGTATATATACTAGGTATCTAATAGAAGTGACACAAACAGACATATACACAACTAAGTTCATCGCAGGACTATTCCTAGTAGCAAAAAGATGGAAACAACCTAAGTGCCCATCAACAGATGAATGGATAAGTAAAATGCGGTACGTATAAACAATGGAATACTACTCAGTGATAGATAAAAATGAGTTCCCAAAACATCTTCAAACATCAATTCCAACTCACAGCAACACAGGATATAGATTATAATCTTTACGGAAGCAGAATGCCACATCTTCCTCTCGTGGAGAGGCTGGTGGATTTGAACCACCAAACTTTCAATTAGCAGCTGAGCACTTAACCACTGTGCCACCAGTGCTCCTTTCTCTAGACAGTAGACATTTGTTATTTTTGGTGTTTGGAAATAGAACATCAAATGAGAGTGAAGTGTACACAGCCTGACAAAGGTAAACAATGCCATTACAATGTACACAAGAAAAAAAGGATCTGTTGTCAACTGTTTGGCATACATAATTTTGAAACAGCAACAACCAAAAAAATGTGTCTGCAATATATAGGTAAGTATGTAAGCATATATGCGTATAGGTATATATATATGGGTATGTCTGTGTGTATCTATAGGTGTGTGCATATATATATACATCTATGTGACTATGCACATGTATTCATATATATAATAAAGCACATAGGTGGCACAGTTACAGATACTTCTTAGACATGACCAAACACCAGGCAGGATTGGTTTTCTGGGTTTCAAAGATTAGGATCATAGTCTTGAGGGCTATCTCAGTCAATTAGCTTAATATACCTCATAAAATTATGGTCTACATTCTACTTTGGCAGTAGTGTCTGAGGTCTTAAAAGCTTGCGAGTGGCCATCTAAGACACAACTATTGGTCTCTACTCATCTGGAGCAATAGAGAAAGAAACCAAAGACTCACAGACGAAACTCATCTACAGGACAAATACTCTACACAAACCACGGGCTTATCTACCCTGAGACCAGAAGAACTAGATGGTGCCCGGATACCATTAACAATCATTCTAACCAGGGCCACAGATAGGCCCTGACAGAATGGAAGAAAAACGTGGGACAGAACCTCAAATTCAAAAAACAAAACAAAAACCAGACTTACTCAACTAGCTAAGACTAGACGTCTCCCTGAAACTACTGCCCTCCGGATATTCTTTTAAACCTTGAACCAAAACTAAGCTGAGATCACCTTGTAGCTAAATAACAAATTGGCTCAAAAAATAACGAGTATAACCCATAAGTACCAAACTCCTTAAAAAAATCAACTACATGTTTTCCAGGCAACATGGTGCTATACTCAGAAGCACCATGCCGTCCCTCCACAGCAAAGATCAGAAAAACTAAGTAAAACAGAGTCACACGTCAATTCTGAAACCCTAAGCATCAAATGAGATAAAGAACATACCCAAGCACCAAATGGAATAAGAAACTGACAGAGAACAGAGAGCGAGGAGAGATACATACAGAGGTCCCTATCAGCTACCACAGCATGGATCTGCCATCTTGGACTCCTATCGGAGATCAGCGAATGGGGGTATGAGAAAGCAGCTTCACGGAGCTTCCAGCAGGAGACAGAACAACCGGTAAACAGCAATACAGGCTTTCCCACCCCCCACCCTTCTTTACACCTACTTAGCTTCCTCTGCTTCCTGTAGCCACAGTCTCTTGGACGGGAAGCACCCCAGTGTCGCTTGGATTCCACCTGCCACACTGGCCGGCTCCCTGAGTGCCTTCTGCGGGCTGCTGGTGTTCCTTTTTTCCACTTCTTTAGATTTCTTCCTTACCTCTCACCACCTCCTCCTCCTTTCTCTCAAATACCTGGCTCCGTGCGCCATCTTTGCTTCTCCCTGAAAGGCTTCAAAACACCGCATGACTGTCAAACAGCTTCCCAGCCTATAACGCCAAGCTGGTAGAACCCGCAGGGCTTTTTTGTCTCTTTGTTTGCTCTGATTTGTTCTGTTTTGATTTGTTTGTTTTCTTTTTCTATTCTTGGCTTGGGAGCCCCTTCTAGCCAGGCAGTACTGCGCAGCTTGGAAGCTACTCC
>NW_004443955.1:647750-649160 GCF_000243295.1 Trichechus manatus latirostris | reverse complement strand
GCCTTTCTTCATTTCCAGTTTCTCGACTTATTCATTTTTTTCCTTTAGCCTTTTTTTTCCTTCATTTTTGTTTTTCCCCATTTCTCGGTCTCATCTCTCTGCTCCAATAGCAAGCTCCCTTAGCACTCTTTTTGTTTGTATGTATGTTTTTGGTTCCTGTTCCTCTCTCCTCTCTCTCCTCTTTCCCATACCCATCTTAGCTCCACACATCACAATCGACCCCTCCATCCTGCCTACCTGTACCATGCACTGAACATCACACTCTCAACTAGCACAGGCACGGCCTACTGGAACCTGCCCTGCACTGATTCCTGGTCCACACTGTCAGCCCTGATACGTGCCAAAAACAACCCATCCCAGCAACTCCCCTTCAGCTGGACCTGACCTGCTGTATCATACCTAAGTGACTAACCCTGCCCATTGGAGAAGGAGGTGAAAAGCATCGTGCCCACAGACGAGCAAACAACAAAGAACGCACAGCCCGCCTGCTCAGACATAACCAAATAAAACAAAAAAGCAGGATGAAACAAACAAATCTACAATCAATAAATGTGGAAAATAACCACTGAATGCCCTGAAGACAGCAGACAATATCAAACCATTTACAAAAACAGGACAGAATTGTTCCAGTAGGCATCCAAAATAAAACGCCAGATGACCTTCCCATAGAAGAAAAGGAACTAGACCTGATAGGGAATTCAAATCCCTAATATTCAGAATAATCCAAGAGTTGAAACAAAAAGCAGACAAAAATGAGGAAAAAATAGACGAATTCATGGAAAAGGTAGACAAATTCATGGAAAATACAGACAAAAAACGGAAGAATTCAAGAAAACAATACAGGAACAAAACGATAAATTCACAACTAGAAATACAAAAACAACAATTAGAAATCGAAAAGATAAACAACAAGATTTCAGAAATGGACAGTGTCATAGAAGGGCTGCGAAGCAGACTTGAAACGATGGAAGATACGATCAGTGAAACTGAAGAAAAACATTGGATACAACTCTGAGGAAAAATCAGAAAAAAGAATGAAGAAACCCTGAGAATTATGTGGGATACAATCCAAAGCAAAAATCCGCAAGTGATTGGAGTTCCAGAATAGGGAGAGAAAACAGAAAACACAGAGAGGATCACTGAAGAATTGCTGACAGAAACCTTCCCCAATATCCTGAAAGATGAAAAGCTGGCCATCCAAGAAGCTCAACAAACCCCACACAGGACAGACCCCAAAAGGAAATCACAAAGACATATCATAATCACACTCGCTAAAACCAAAGACAAACAAACACTCCTGAGAGCAGCTCAAGAAAAACAAAAAGTCACATACAGGAGAAACAATAAGACTGAGCTCGGATTATTCGGCAGAAACCATGTAGGCAAGAAGGCAATGGGATGACATATATA
>NW_004443955.1:633450-647650 GCF_000243295.1 Trichechus manatus latirostris | reverse complement strand
ATTAAAGGGAGTCCTTCGATCTGAGAGCAAATAACATCAGACCACGGGCTGAATATAGGACACAGGATTTTACTAGCCAGATACCAACCTAGGAAATGAACTCTTAAGGACTATGCAAAACCAAAAGAATTATAACAGGGAACCAGAAAGGTTAATCTGCAAATGAGAACAGCATCAGAACAATAAAAGAGGGAATAAACAGTGTAGGTATAGAACCTTCTAATGAAGAGGAAGGCAAGGCGATACCAAGTAATAATAGACTGCTTCGAATCTAGGAAGATAAGGGTAAATTCCAAGGTAACCACAAAGAAAGTCAGCAAACCTACTCATCAAAATAAAGAAGAAAAACATAAAGTCTCAGTAAAAACAAAACCTGCAAAAACAGAAGAAATGAAAAAAAATGGAACAAAAAGGAACAAAAGGAACTCAGCACAGGAGAGTACGAGGAACAACGAAAACGTCAGCACCACAAAAAAAAAAAAAAAAAAAAAAAACCACTACAAAATGCAATCCCACTCCTAGGCATATATCCTAGAGAAATAAGAGCTGTCAAATGAATAGACATATGCACACCCATATTCATTGCAGCACTGTTCACAAGAGCAGAAAGACGGAAACAACCCAGATGCCCATCAACAGATGAACGGATAAAGAAACTATGGTACATACATACAACAGAGTATTAGGCAAAGATAAAGAACAATGATGAATCTGTGAAGTATCTCATTACATGGATGAAAGTAGAGGACATTATGCTGTGTGAAAGAAGTCAATCACAAAAGGACAAATATTGTATAAGACCTCTACTGTAAAAACTCATGTAAAAGTTTACACACAAAAGGAAACAATATTTGTTGGTTACAAGGGATAGGAGGGGTGGGGGGAACTAAATAGACAATAGATAAGTGGCAACTTTGGTGAAGGGTACGAAAAGTACACAATACTGGGGAAGCCAGCACAACTTGTACAAGGAAAGGTCATGGAAGCTCCATAGATACATCCAAACTACCTGAGGGGCTGAACTGCTGGGCAGAGTGCTGTGGGGACCATGATCTCGAGGAACATCTAGCTCAATTGGCATAACACAGTTTATAAAGACAATGTTCTACATTCTACCTTGGTGAGTAGCGTCTGAGGTCTTAAAACCCTGTGAGAGGCCATCTAAGATACTCTACTGGTCTCACCCCTGTGGGAGCAAGGGAGAATGAAGAGAACAAGATACAAGGAAAAGTCTAGTCCAAAGGAATAATGGACCACAGCTACCACAGCCTCCACCAGACTGAGTCCAGTATAGCTAGATGGTGCCTGGCTACCACCACTGACTGCTCTGATCGGGATCACAATAGAGGGTCCTGGACAGAGCTGGAAAATAATGTAGAACAAAACTCTAACTCACAAAAAAAAAGGACCAGATTTACTGGCCTGACAGACTGGAGAAACCCCGAGAGTATGGCCCCCAAATACCGTTTTAGCTCAATGGTGAAGTCACTCCCAAAGTTCAACGTTCAGCTGGGGATTGGACAGTCTCATAAAACAAAACAGGACTAATGAGGCACAGCAGTCCAGGGATGGGGACTAGAATGCAGTAAGTGACAGGAAAGCTGGTGATAGGGAACCCAAGGTTGAGAAGCGACAGTGTTGACATGTCGTGGGGTTAACTATTGTCATAGGGCAATACGTGTACTGTTTAATGAGAAACTATCTGTTCTGCAAACCTTCATCTGAAGGTACAAAAAAAAAAAAAAAGATTTATCCATGTGAGATCAAATTGACAACAGCAACTCAAAAGGTTTGACGGGAAGCCTACGGGGCAGTGAGTTGAAGATAATGGTGATGGAATAATTTGGAAAAGGATAGTGAGAATAGCAGCACAACGGGAAGAATGTAATCGATGTCACTGAATTGTACACGTAGAAACTTTTGAAATGGTGTAACTTTGGCTATGTATATTTTCACCAAAAAAAAAGGTCCTCCAAAGTCGAGAAGAAAGAGTGTTGACATGTCGTGGGGTTGTTAACCAATGTCATAAAACAATATTTGTACTGACTGTTTAATGAGAAACTATTTGTTCTGTAAACCTTCATCTAAAGTACAATAAAAAAAAGTTTTTTTTTAAATCACCTATACAAGACGAAATGGTCAACAATTACTTTAAAACAAAAATGAGATTTTAAGGGGGCAGGGAAACTAGATTAATGGAAACAAAACAACCAGAATAGAAATGAGAATGTTCACACATTTTGAAGAACGTACAAAACAACCAGAATAGAAATGAGAATGTTCACACATTTTGAAGAATGTAACCAGTGTCACTGAACAATTTGTGTTGAAACTGCTGAATGCAAACCTAAGCTGCTCTGTAAACCTTCACCAAAAACACAATAAAATACTACTTAAAAAAAGAAAGCAAGCTGCAGTGGCTACATTATCAGACAAAAGACACTCCAGAGCAAAGGAATTTATCAGGAAAAAGAGAGATATGACATAATAATAAAGCAATATATTTACCAAGAACAAATTGGTTGTACTGTGGTGGCTTGAGTGTTGCTGTGATGATAGAAGCTATGCCACCTGTATATCAATAGGGACATCTGCGGTAGACAGGTTTCAACAGAGCTTCCAGACTAAGACTAGGAAGAAAGATCTGACAATCTACTTATAAAAATTAATCAAGGAAACCATATGGATAACAACAGAACAATGACTTGCTTGGGACATGTCATCAGGAGGGATCATTCACTGGAGTAGGATATCATGTTTGGTGAAGTAGAGGGCCAGCTAGGGCAAGGGAGACCTTAGGTGAAATGGATGCGCACAAAAGCGACAACAATAAATGAATATGCTGGATATCATGACGGTAACGCGGAACCTGACAACATTCGTTCTGTCCCGCATAAGGTTAACTTGACGGGAGCTATCGATCTATCTATGCTGTTATTGTTAGTCACCGTCAAGTCAATTCCGACTCATGGCAACCCAATGCGTGCAGAGTAGAACTGCAACATAGGGTTATGAAGGTTGTCACCTTTTCGAAGCACGTCACAAGGCTTGTCTTCTGTGGTACTGGTGGGTGGGTTCAACCTGCCAACCTTTTGGCTAACAGTTGAGCATTTAACCATTTGAGCCACCCAGAGACTCCTATCTATCTATAAAAGTACTACAATCAAGATACTGTGGTATTGGCAAAAGCATAAACACATATCAATAAAATAGGCTAGAGAGTCCAGGAATAAATACACACAAATTAGGTCAATCGATTCTTGACAAAGATACAAAAGCAATTCAATGAATAAAGGACAGTCCTTTCAACAAATGATGTTGAACAAATGGATGTCCACATCCAAAAAAAAAGGACCTCAACCTCAACCTATACCTTGTACAAAAATTAACTCAAAATGAATCACAGATCTAAGAACAAAATGTAAAACCATGAAAACTTTTAGAAGAAATTCTTTGTTACCTGGTGTTAAGCAAAGAATTCTTAGACATGACACCAAAAGTACAATCAGTAAAAGAAAAAATTGCAAATGATACTATTAAGAGAATGAAAAGACAAGCTATGGGCTGGAAAGAAATACTTACAAATGACATATCTGACAAAAGACTTGTAAACCAAATATAGAGTATAGAGAACTGCCAAAACTCAACAAAAAGAAAATAAATAATCCAACTAACCAATTAATAAGTAGGCAAAAGAACTAAAAAGAAACTTCACCAAAGATGATATAAAAGTGGCAAATAAGCACATGGAAAGATATTTAACACCATTAGCCATTATGCAAACGCACACAAAAACCAAAATGAGATTCTATTATGCACTAACCAGAATGGCTAAAATAAAAAAACACTGATAATGCCAAGTGCTGACAAGGATGTGGAGCAACAGGAGCTGTCATATATTGCTGGTGGGAATGCAAAATGGTACAGCCTTTCAGGAAAACAGTTCGGCAGTTTTTAACAAACTGAAGCATATACACCTACTCCTCATTTATTATCTCATTATCTAACATTTCGCATTTACGACAATAGTGAAAAATCTACCATCCGACTATTTTGTGCGTTAACGACCTTGCCAACCTGGACACTCAGCTTGTCCAGGGCACCCAGAGGAGCAGCGACCCTCCACAGCCCCGGGGTATTTAACGCCAGCCTGGAACCTGCAGGGCACCCAACGCTCTGGCTCCTCCCAGCTCACGCCTCACCTCCCTACTCCCGACTGTCCTCCCACACCTCACCCTCCTCCCAGAGCTTGCCTCACACACAGGCACCAGCCAGCGGGCACCACGAGCAGGGCACAGGCGGGGCTCACCTATGCGAGGCTGCCCCCTGGCCGAGGCCGCCATGCAACACCAAGCTCGCGCTGCCCCACTTCCTGCACCGAGTCCACCGTGTGGAGCCCAAGGTGGGATGCTAGGCATCTGAGGATGCCCAGCTAGCAGCCCGCAGCATGGATTTGGATTCTGGTGACCAGAGCAAGCATGAGATCGTAACCGCAACAGGTACAGTGGGGCCATGGCCGCCCAGCTGGAAGTGCTGGAGAGGAGCAAGGGGAGATCAGGGCAGGAAATCGTATTTCCCATAACACCAATTTTCGCCTAATTGACCTGGTCTTTGGAACCTAATCATGGTGATAAGTGAGAAGTAGGTGTACTTATCACATAACCCAGCAATCCGACACCTAGAGAATTTATCCTGAAGAAATGAAAACTATGGTTGGAATGTTCCTGAAGAAATGGAAACTATGGTTGGAATGTTTGTTGCAGCACTATTCATAACTACCCTCAAAATGGAAACAACCAAAATGTACTTCAATCGGTGAATGGATAAACAAACTGTGGCACATTGTAACAGTGCAGTCAGCAATAAAAGGACCACTGATACAGCCAACAACATGAATGAATCTCAGACATATGGTGGATAAATAAAGCCAGTTTCAAACAATATTCTTGAAAACACAAAACTATAGTGATGGACAACAGTTCATCCAGCAGTCAGGGGGCCAGAGGAATTTGTTACTCAAAGGAACAACACAAGGGAGGTTTTTGGGGTGATGCGACTGTTCTGTATCATGATACGGGGGGATTACACAAATCTATATATGTGTACACAAAAAGAGGTAAAAAGTCAATTTTACTAAAATCTTTATTTTTTTAATTTGTAAAAATGGTTTCTACTAGAATTACGGTAAAGTTTCTTCAATTAAATTCAACGAACACTTATTTATTAGTACCTAGCATATGAGCACACTATGATAAATACTTTTCTGTAGAAGAGATAGTTCTTATGGCCCTAAAGAAACCTGGGAAAAGACATATCAGGCACACATAACTAATCAATACAAATTAGGCTTTGGAAATCGTCATGACAGTGGAAGAGAATCTGGAGAAATCATTCTACAGCAATGAGCTGGGCCTTGAAGGCTGCAGTGCGGAGTGACCTCGGTCCAGTAGGGTCGGGAAATGTTCCATGGGTCATTTCAGAAAAGGTTCCCATTCTGCTATGCACATCTTGACCTGTCACTAAGTCTGACCTAGCCTTTTATTTAAACCTATTAACATGGAAACTGTGGGAACAAAACAGAATTCAGAATCTTAAGAAATTAGAAAAATTCAATTTGAAATCATGCCCAAAAGAACAGGACATTATGTAGCAAAAAAAAAAAAAAAAAAAAAGGCAGCTAATGAAAATAAACATGTACCATATTTTTACACAAATAATGCACGCCTTCTGCATCTGTATGCTGGCCACACTCTCCCCCAAGAGGAATATTTGTAAGCGTGCTATGCTAATTTTTTTTACAGCAACATTTGGAAGAGGACTGGCATGAAGGTGGGCACTGTGGAGGGCACAGCTGGCAAACAAACACGAAGATCATGAGTTATTTGTGTAAAAATACAGTACTATGAGAAAAGTACTTGGCCAAAATGGTACATTAACTTTTATTCTTTACAAACGACCTTGAAGGGAGGTAGGTTTTGCTGTCTCCTGTTTGCAGATGTAGAAACAGGCTTAGAGTAGATCCCAGCCGGGAACAGAGATCAAATTAGAATAATGACGCTGGGCTCTAAAAGTTAGGCTCTGCTCTGTACAAGGAGCCCACTGACTGTGGCCCGAAGCCAAATCCAGCCTGGTTGTGTATGGCCCACGTGCTTAGAATAGAGATTGCATTTTTAAATGTTAGAAAACTAATGACAAAAACAATAATATTTCCTAACATATGAACACTGTATGAATTTAAAGTTTCAATGTCCGTAAAGTTTACTGACTGATAGCCACACTCATTCACTTACATATTGTCTGTAGATGCTTTGGCACTCTAACAACAGGGTTGGGTAGTTGCACAGAAAGCTAAAATACTACTATCATCTTCAGGCTGAAAACTACCAAGAAGCAGACAAGAAGCATCACTAACTACACTTTAACTTTTATTCTCAGGAGCATAAATTAGAATATTTTACAAGAGCAATCACAGGATAAAAATGACTGAAGATTATGAAAACAACCAAGAAAAATAATTAGCACCACCAGCTCAAAGACAATAGAAACATTAGCTTCAGTATTTCTCTAATCTATTCATCTAAGCAGGTTTCACAGTTTACTGAGAAAAAAACAAAGAGAACACAAACTGTCCACATACACCCCAAGTTACACAAAGCTGGGCGTAAAGGGAAAGTTAGGGGTGAGTGACGTTCCTAAGGCCCCAGGGCAGAGCTAGAGGATCCACTGAGGGGCAGAGGAGGAGAAGAGCGAGCCCAGGTTCTCTGCCATCAAGCACTGAGGATGGAACTAGGACTGCACGACTTTAGGACTTCAAGAAATTGCTGTTCGGAGGCAGGGGTAGTCTGACACTTTCTGTGGTCCCTCTTACAACAAAGACACGAACAAACAAGTCATCAATTACATATGACAGCCTAGAAGCACTGGACATCAAAAGCAAAGCTGAGGAATCGGACTGAGTGGCAGGAGGAGGGAGAGACGGTTCGGAAGCAGCCAGGAGTTGCCAGACCTGACCCAGTGGGAGCTGCTGCCCTTCAGGCCAGATCAGCTCTCGTGCACAGTAAGGCAAACAGTGGCACTTGGGAGGAGTTTTCCATATTGGCAGAGACCAATCAGCAGAGAGTCAGTCGGGCACTCAGAACTAGTGAAAAGCGGCGCTCAATAGGCAAAAGACAAGTACACGTGTCTGACCTACCATGCAGATCAAAAAACACCCCCCTTGGGAAAAACCCCTCTCCCATTTACCTGAGCCCTCAATGCTCTGCACTGGCTCCCAGGCCAGTATCAGCAACTGCAGAGTCCCCTGGACCAGAAGTAGGACCCATCACATGCCCTGAGCCATTCTTCCAGCCTTGGAAAGGGAACAAATTAACAAACAGGAATAAATAACCTGCCAGCTCCACTAAGCCAGGAACTCAGGGTAGGCAGAGGCCATTGCCTAGGCACAGGCATAAGGGGTCCACAGACTTTGAAAACATTTCAGCCCTGCACAGAACTGTGTGGGCTCATTACAACAGCATAGGCCTTCATTAACTACAGTACAACAGGGTATATACCTGAAGCCTAACTTCAACGGTATCAACTATACGGTGAAGTGGCAGGTTTGTGACATTTAACACTGCTCTGGCCATTAAGCAGGGTCCTCACCTACACGTATCAGGGGTCAGGGGCCTGAGGACTGGTGGCTCCACCCATGCCACCTAGCCACCTGTGATAGAGGTCCAACAATAAGTAGTGCCTCCTAGCCCTTACAGCCAACAGCACTGGGTACTCACAGTCTGGCTGAAAAACCCACCCTCCTATGAGCTCTAGGGAACAGGGATACGCTATCCTCCCAGACGCTCACGGTCAGTGGTCATCCCTCTGCCTTCCTGAGCACATGACCCCTACTGCAGCCAGATATCTGTGCCTACACCAATCAACCCTGGCCGTCTAAGACTGTAGGTGACAGCCTGCACCACACACTTGATGACCGACTACCTGGACACCTGAGTCGAATCCATACAAAAAAACACAGACTCCGAGGCTCACGCACCTAGTATCAGATCTAACCACCTGGTGACAGGATGTTAGAGCTTCAAAGGTGTCAATAATCAAACTACCCCACAGGAGCAGCCTATTTGGGCATATCAAAAGAAAACAAGAATCTAGGACACAGTAAGCAAACAAATAAATATAATAACCTACTGATGCCTCAGAGACAACATTCAATATCAAATCACATAAAAAGGCAGACAATGATGGCTTCAGCAAGCTCCCAAAACAAAGAAGAAATTCTCTGGAGGAAGAGAATTTCTTAGAATTACCAGAAATAGAATATAGAATACAAAAGCTTAATATACAGATCTCGTCAAGACATCAGGAAGGAGCCTAGTCAAAACACAGAAAAAACCAAGCAAGACACAGAGAAACCAATACAAGAACTTAAGAAAATTATAAAAGCATAATGACAAATTTAACAGGCTGCAAAATTCCATAGAGAGACAACAATCAGAAGTCCAGAAGATTAACAATAAAATTTCAGAATTACACAACTCAACAGAAAGCCACAGGAGCAAAATTGAGGCAATAAAACTCAGAATTAGGGAGACCGAAAATAAAGCACCTGACATCAACTTATCTGAGGAAAAATCAGATAAAAATTTAAAAAAAATGAAAAACCCTAAGAATTATGTGGGACTCTATCAAGAGGAATAACCTACAAGTGACTGGAGTACCAGAACAGGCGGGATAACAGAAAATAGAGAGGAAATTGTTGAAGATTTGTTGGCAGAAAACTTCCCTGATATCGGGAAAGATGAGACGATATCTATCCAAGAAGCTCATCGAACCCTACACAAGGTAAATCCCAAAAGAAAGTCACCAAGACATACTGTAACCAACTTGCCAAAACCAAAGATAAAGAGAGAATTTTAAGACCGCCTAAAGATAAACAAAAAGTCATCTACAAAGGAAAGTCTATAAGACTAAGCTCAGACTACTCAGCAGAAACCATGCAGGCAAGAAGGCAATGAGATGACATATACACAGCCTTGAAGGAAAAAAACTGCCAGCCAAGAATTATATATCCAGTAAAACTCTCTCTCAAATACGATAGCCAAATTAGGGAATTTCCAGTTAAACAGAAGTTTAGGGAATTTGCAAAAACCAAACCAAAATCACAAGAAATACTAAAGGAAGTCCTCCGGTTAGAAAATCAATAACAACCCAAGACGAGAACACAGGACAGAGGAACCAAATATCAACTCACATAGCGAAGACACAAAAACAAATCAAAGTGAAAACACTGAAAACAGAGAAATAGAGACATCAACATGTAAAAGATGACAACGCTAAAACAAAAAAGAGGGACTAAAACATGTAGTCCTGGATTTTTCATATGGAGACCAAGTCAAGGTGATATAAAGAAATAAAAGATTGGTTTAAACTTTGAAAAATAGGGGACAATATTAAGGTAACCACAAAGGAAATTAACAATCCTGCACATCAAAATAAAACACAAGAAAAACATAAAGATTCACCATATACAAAATCAACAACAATGAAAACACATAAAAAAAATCGATCAGCACAGAAAATTAAGTGGAACAAAGAAACTGTCAACACAAAAAAAAAGGCATCAAAATGACACCAGTAAATACTTATCAATAATTATGCTGAAGGTAAATGGACTAAATGTACCAATTAACAGAGAGTGGCAGAAACTATAAAAGAAAACATTCTGTCTATATGCTGCCTACAGCAGACATACCTTAGACTCAAAGACACAAACAAACTCAAAAGATGGAAAAAAATATATTCAACAAACAACACTTAAAAAAGAGAAGGAGTGGCAATATTAATCTCGGACAAAACAGACTTTAAAGCAAAATCCGCCAAAAAGATAAGGAAGGACACTATATAACGATTAAAGGATCAAGACACCAGGAGGATATAACCACAATAAATATTTAAGCACCCAACCATACGGCTCCAAAATACATAAAACGAACTCTAACAGCATTGAAAAGAGAGATAGCTCCACAACATTAGTAGGATACTTCAACATACCACTTTCAGTGAAGGACAGAACATCCAGAAAGAAGCTCAATAAAGACACACAAAATCTAAATGCCACAATCAACCAACTTGATCTAAAAGACATCATACAGAAAACACCACTCAACAGCAGACAAGTATACTTTCTTTCCAATGCACATGGAACATTCTCCAGACTAGGCCACATATTAGGCCATAAAGCAAACCTTTACAGAATCCAAAACACCGAACTATTAAGAAGCATTTTTTTCTGACCATAAAGCCATAAAAGTAGAAATAAATAATACAAAAAGCAGGGGGAAAAAATCAAACACATGGAAACTGACCAACACCTTGTTCAAAAACTACTGGGTTATACAAGAAATTAATGACAGAAGAAAGAAATTCATAGAATCAAATGAAAATGAAAACACACCCTACCAGAACCTTTAGGGCACAGCAAAAGCAGTGCTCAGAGATCATTTTGTATCAATAAATGCACACATCCAAAAAGAAGAAAGGGACAAAATCAGAACATTAACCCTACAACTAAAACAAGCAGAAAGAGAGCAGTAAAAGAAGCCCTCGGGTGCCAGAAGAAAGGAAATAATAAGAATTAGAGCAGAATTAAATGAAATAGACAACAGAAAAATAACTGAATGAGTTAACAAGACCAAAACCTGGTTCTTTGAAAAGATCAACAAAATCGATAAAACATTGGTGAACATGACAAAAGAAAAATGAGAGGAAGCAAATAACCCAAATAAGAAATGAGATGGGTGATATCACAACAAACCAAACTGAAATTAAAAGAATCATAACAGAATACTACGAAAAACTGTACTCCAACAAATCTGAAAACCTAGAAGAAATGGGCAAATTTCTAGAAAAAAACTCACTACCTACCTAAACTAACACAGAGATAGAACAACTAAATTAACCTGTAACAAAACAAGAGATTGAAAAGGTAATTTAAGAACTCCCAACAAAAAAAAAAGCCCTCACCCTGATGGTTTCACAGGAGAATTCCACCAAACTTTCAGAGAAGAGTTAACATCACTACTACTAAAGGTAGTCCCAAACTCATTCTATGAAGCCAGAATAACCCTGATACCAAAACCAGGTAAAGACACCATAAAAAAAAGAAAACTGCAGACCAGTAACCTTCATGAACATTGACACAAAAATCCTCAACAAACTTCTAGCCAAGAGAATTCAACAACACATCAACAAAATAATTCACTATGACCAAGTGGGATTCATACTAGGTATGCAACCACGGTTCAAATTAGAAAACAATTAATGTAATCCATCATATGAGTAAAACAAAAGACAAGAACCACATGATCTTATCGACTGACGCCGAAAAAGCAATTGACAAAGTCCAGCACCAATTCATAATAAAAACTCTCAGCAAAACAGGAATGTTGCTGCAGGAAGCAGAGGAGGCTGAGTGGGGGTGAAGAAGGGTGGGAGGTGGGAAAGCATATATCACTGATTACCTGTTGTTCTGTCTCCTGCTGGAAGCTCCGTGAAGCTGCTTTCTTATACCCCCTGTTCACTGATCTCTGATAGGATTCCAAGATGGCAGATCCATGCTGCAGTAGCTGATAGTGGACCTCTGCATGTGTATCTCCTTGCTCTCTGTTCTCGGTCAGTTTCTTACTCCATTCAGTGCTTGGCTGAGTTCATTATCTCTTAATTTGATGCTTAGGGTTTCAGGATTGACATGTGACTCTGTCTGACTTAGTTTTTCTGATCTTTGCTGTGGAAGGATGGCATGGTGCTTCTGACTATAGCACCATGTTGCCTGGAAGTCCCTCTTTTTATTGTTTTGGTGAAGTCTTTTGATGAGCATAAGTGCTTGATTTTTAGGAGCTCTCAGTTATCTAGTTTCTCTTCTGGTGTTTGTGCATTGTAAGTAATGTTTTGCATTCTGTTTATGCCATGTATTAGGGCTCCTACAGTTGTCCCTAGTTTTTTTTCTTGATCTTTATCATTTCAGATTTTATATTTAGGTCTTCGATCCATTCTGAGTTAGTTTTTGTGTAGGATGTGAGGTATGGGTCTTGTTTCAGTGTTTTGTAGATGGATATCCAGTTATGCCAGCACCATTTGTTAAAGAGACTGTCTTTTCCCCATTTAATGGACTCTGGGCCTTCAAATATCAGCTGCTCATAGGTGGATGAATTTACTTCTGGATTCTTAATTCTGTTCCATTGGTCTATGTATCTGTTTTTGTACAAGTACCAGGCTGTTTTAACTACCATGGTGGTATAATAGGTTCTAAAATCAGATACTGTGAGGCCTCCCACTTTGTTCGTCTTCAGTAATGCTTTACTTATGCAGGGCCTCTTCCCTTTCCATATGAAGGTGGTGATTTGTTTCTCCATCACCTTAAAAAATGTCATTGGAATTTGCATTGGGATTGCATTGCTTCTGTAGATTGCTTTGGGTAGAAGACATTTTCACAATGTTGAGTCTTCCTATCCATGAGCAAGGTATGTTTTTCCACTTATGTGTTGCTTGGAATCCATCTGTCAGCATTGGCTGGCTCCCTGAGTGCCTTCTGTTGGCTGCTGGTGTTGTTTTTTGCCACTTCTCTGGATTTCTTCCTTATCTCTCACCACCTCCCCTACCATTCTCTCAAATACCTAGCTCCGTGCGCCATCTTTGCTTCTTCCTGAAAGGCTGCAAAACACTGCTAAACTGTGAAACTCCTTCCCGGGCCGTGCCGCCGAGCTGGTGGGACCCCAGGAGTTTTTTCTTTGTTTGCTCTGATTTGTTCTCTTTTGATTTGTTTTCTTTTTCTTTTCTCAGCTTGAGAGCCTTTTCTAGCTCGGCAGTACCACGCAGCTTGAAGCTACTCCTTTACTCTGCGCGGATGCACAGAGACATCCCTGGGGGCATAGCATTTTTCTTGTTTTTGTTTTTTTGTATGTTTCTTTGTTTTGTTTTCTTCTCTCTCTTAGTCTCTTTATTTCTAGTTTCTCAATTTATTCATTTTTTTCTTTTACCCTTTTTTTTTTCCATTTTTGTTTTACCCAATTTCTCACTCTCTCATCTCTCCACTCCAATAGCAAGCTCCCTTAGCACTCTTTTTTGTTTGTGTGTATGTTTTTGGCTCCTGCTCCTCTCTCCTCTCTCTCATCTTTCCCATACCCATCTTAGCACCACACATCACAATCTACCTCCTCCTTCCTGCCTACCTGCACGGAGCGCGGAACATCACACTCCCAAGCAGCACAGGCATGGCATACTGGAACCTCCCCAGCACTGATTCCCCGTCCGCACTGTCAGCCCTGCTACATGCCAAAAACAACCCATCCCAGCAACTCCCCTTCAGCTGGACCTGACCTGCTGTACCATACCTGAGTGACTGACCCTGCCTATTGGAGAAGGAGGTGAAAAGTATCGTGCCCACAGACGAGCAAACAACAAAGAATGCACAGCCCGCCTGCTCAAACATAAGCAAATAAAACCAAAAAACAAGTTGAAACAAACAAATCTACAATCAATAAACGGGGAAAATAGCCACTGAATGCCCCAAAGACAGCAGACAATATCAAACCATTTACAAAAACAGGACAGGATGATTCCGGTAGGCGTCCAAAATAAAATACCAGATGACCTTCCAGTAGAAGAAAAGGCACTAAACCTAACTGATAGGGAATTCAAATCTCTAATATTCAGAATTATCCAAGAGTTGAAGCAAAAAACAGACAAAAATGAGGAAAAAAATAGACAAACTCATACAAAAGGCAGACAAATTCATGGAAAGTACAGACAAAAAAATGGAAGAATTCAAGAAAATAATACAGTACCAAATGCTAAAATAAATTTACAACTAGAAATCATACAAAAACAACAATTAGAAATCAATAAGATAACAAGATTTCAGAAACGGACACTGATGGAAGGGCTGAGGAGCAGGTTTGAAACGATGAAAGATAGGATCACCGAAATGGAAGACGAGCACTTGGATACAACTCTATTTGAGAAAAAACCAGAGAAAAGAATGAAGAAAAATGAGGAAACCCTGAGAATTATGTGGGATACAATCCAAAGCAAAAATCTGCAAGTGATAGGAGTTCCAGAACAGGGGGAGAAAACAGAAAACACAGAGAGGATCATTGAAGAACTGCTGACAGAAAACTTCCCCAATATCCTGAAAAATGAAAAGCTG
>NW_004443955.1:597530-632861 GCF_000243295.1 Trichechus manatus latirostris | reverse complement strand
TAGGAAGATAAGGGTAAATTTCAAGGTAACCACAAAGAAACTTAGCAACCTCCTCATCAAAATAAAGAAAGAAAACAAAGTCTCAGTAAAAACAAAAGAAATGAAAAAAAATCCACAAAAAAAAAAAGGAACTCAACATAGGAAAGTAAGAGGAACAAAGAAAACGTCAGCACTACAAAAAAAAAGCACTACAAAATGCAAGTCCACTCCCAGGAATATATCCTAGAGAAATAAGAGCCATCACACGAATAGACGTATGCATACCCATATTCACTGTTCACAATAGCAAAAAGATGGAAACAACCCAGGTGCCCATCAACAGATCAACGGATAAACAAACTATGGTACGTACACATGATGGAGTATTATGCAAACATAAAGAACAATGATGAATCTGTGAAGCATCTCATAACATGGATGAAACTGGAGGACATTATGCTGAGTGAAGTAAGTCAATCACAAAAGGACAAATATTGTATGAGACCTCTACTGTAAAAACTCATGTAAAAGTTCATATGCTAAAAGAAACAATCTTTGTTGGTTACAAGGGATGAGAGGGGTGGGAGGGTAACCAAAAAGACAATAGATAAGTGGTAACTTTGGTGAAGGTTAAGACAGTACACAACACTGGGGAAGCCAGCAAAACGTGTACAAGGAAAGGTCATGGAAGCTCCACAGACACTTCCGAACTCCCTGAGGGACTGAATTCCTGGGCAGAGAGCTGTGGGGACCATGGTCTCGGGGAACATCTAGCTCAATTGCCATAACACAGTTTATAAAGACAATGTTCTACATTCTACCTTGGTGAGTAGCGTCTGGGGTCTTAAAAGCCTGTGAGGGGCCATCTAAAATACTCCACTGGTCTCAACCCTTTGGGAGGCAAGGGAGAATGACGAAAACAAGATACAAGGAAAAGATTAGTCCAAAGGACTAATGGACCACAGCTACCACAGCCTCCACCAGACTGAGTCCAGTACAGCTAGATGGTGCCCGGCTGCCACCACTGACTGCTCTGACCTGGATCACAACAAAGGGTCCTGGACAGAGCTGGAAAAGGATGTAGAGCAAAATTCTCACAAAAAAATAAACGATTTACTGGCCTGACAGACTGGAGAAACCCCAAGAGTATGGCCCCAGATACCCTTTTAGCTCAGTGGTGAAGTCACTCCCAAGGTTCATCATTCAGCTGGGGATTGGACAGCCTCATAAAACAAAATGGGACTAATGAAGCACAGCACTCCAGGGACAAAGACTAGAAGGCCAGAGGGGACAGGAAAGTTGGTGATAGGGAACCCAAGGTTGAGAAGAGACGGTGTTGACACGTCATGGGGTTGTCAACCATTGTCATAGGGCAATATCTGTACTAACTGTTTAATGAGAAATTGTTCTCCAAACTTTCTTCTAAGGTACCAAAAAAAAAAAATTATCTATGTGAGATCAACTAGACAACAGCAATTCAAAAGGTCTGATGGGAAGCCTAGGGTGCAGTGAGTTGAAGATAATGGTGATGGAATAATTTGGAAAAGGATAGTGAGAACAGCAGCACAACTGGAAGAATGTAATCAATGTCACTGAATTCTACATGTAGAAACTTTTGAAATGGTGTAACTTTGGCTATGTATATTTTTACCAAAAAAAAGGTCCTCCAAGGTCAAGAAGGGAGAGTGTTGACATGTCGTGGGATTGTTAACCAATGTCATAAAACAATATGTGTACTGACTGTTTAATGAGAAACTATTTGTTCTGTAAACCTTCATCTAAAGTACAATAAAAAAAATTTAAAAGAGTAAAAAGACAACCTATAGACTGGGAAAAAACTTTTGGCTACAACAAATCCAATCAGGGTCTAATCTGTAAAATCTACAAGACACTGCAAAACCTCAACAACAAAAAGACAAATAACTCAATTAAAAAATTAAAAAAATTAAAAAACTCAATTAAAAAATGAACAGGCACTGCACCAAAGAAGATATTCAGGTGGCTAACAGATACATGAGGAAATGCTCATGAATATTAGCCATTAGAGAAACACAAATCAAAGTACAATGAGAAACCATCTCACCCCAACAAGGCTAGCATTAATCCAAGAAATACAAAACAATAAATGTTAGAGAGGCTGTGGAGGGATTGGAACACTTATATACTGTTGGTGGGAATGTAAAATAGCACAACCACTATGGAACTCAATTTGGTACTTCCTTAAAAAGCTAGAAATAGAAGTACCATATGATCCAGAAATCCTACTCCTTGGAATACATCCTAGAGAAATAAGAGTCATCACAAGAATAGATATATGCAACCCATGTTCACTGCAGCACTGTTCACAATAGCAAAAAGATGGAAATAACCTAGGTGCCCATCAGCAGACGAATGGATAAACAAATTATAGTATATTCACACAATGGAATACTATACAACAATAAAGAATAACGATGAATCCGTGAAACATCTCATGACATGGATGAACCTGGAAGGCATTATGCTGAGTGAAATTAGTTGCAAAAGGACAAATATTGTATAAGACAACTATTATAAGAACTTAAGAAAGGATTAAACATAGAAGAAAACATTCTTTGATGGTTACAAGGGTGGGGAGAGAGAGAGGGGGGTATTCACTAACTAGATACTAGACAAGGATTATCTTAGATGAAGGGAAGGACAGCACACACTACAAGAGAAGTCAGCACAACTGGACTAAACCAAAAGCTAAGAAGTTTCCTGAATACAACCAAACACTTTGAGGGACAGAGTAGCAGGGGCGGGGGTCTGGGGACCATGCTTTCAGGGGATACCTAGGTCAACTGGCATAAGAAAAGTTTATTAAGAAAATGTTCTGCATCCCACTTTGGTGAGTGGCGTCTGGGGTCTTAAAAGCTAGTGAGCGGCCATCTAAGATGCATTAATTGGTCCCAACCCACCTGGAGTAAAGGAGAATGAAGAACACCAAAGACACAAGGAAAATATTAGCCCAAGAGACAGAAAGGGCCACATAAACCACAGACCCCATCAATCTGAGACTAGAAGAACTAGATGGTACACAGCTACCACCAATGACCTCCCTGACAGGAGAAGAAAAGTGGGGTGGAGAACTCAAAGTCTAGTAAAAAGACCAGACTAATGGTCTGAGACTGTAGGGACCCTGGAAGACGTGGCCCCTGGACTCTCTGTTAGCCCAAAACTAAAACCATTCCCAAAAGCAACTTTTCAGACAAAGATTAGACTGGACTATAAGACATAAAATGATACTTGTGAAGAGTGTGCTTCTTAGCTCAAGTAGATACATAAGTCTAAATGGGCTGCTCCTGTCCGCAGGCCAGATGAAAAGGCAGAAAGGGACAGGAGCTGGCTGAACAGACACAGGAAATCCAGGGTGGAAAGGAGGCATTTGCTGTCACACTATGGGGAGTGCAACTAGGGTCACATAGCAGTGTGTGCATAAAGTTTTGTAAATTTTCATTTAAAGGACAATAAAAGTTAAAAAAAAGATTTCCTATTCAATCATGGTGAGGAAGTTTGTACGTATCA
This sequence comes from Trichechus manatus latirostris, assembly GCF_000243295.1. Taxonomy (NCBI): domain Eukaryota; kingdom Metazoa; phylum Chordata; class Mammalia; order Sirenia; family Trichechidae; genus Trichechus; species Trichechus manatus. The sequence goes on along the minus strand of NW_004443955.1, from coordinate 629,336 downwards.
CCCAAAATTATTTCCGTTTAACGCGTCATCTCTAGGACTCTAGAGGAAGAGGAGTACCAAGATGGGAAGGACTCAGGGTGCAAAGACAGCAGCAGCCAGGTGAGGTAGGAGCAGCATCCTGACTCAAGTATGAAGCTTGGCTGCATTCCTCCGACAGGCACCCTGCAGGGTTGGGGGAGCGGCACATGTGCAACAGCACAAGAAATTCCCGGGCCACCATGAAGGGAGATGCTACAGTCCTCTGTTCAAGAAGGTTCATGTTTGTTTTGGTTTTACTACAGCCACCACATTTAAGTGAGCTTGTTCATTGTCCTTTGCTTCTCAAAAATAGATGGTAGGGCCACAACATGGATGAACCTTGAAAGCATCATGATCAGCAAAATAAGTCAGTCATAAAAGGACAAATACTGCATGATCTCACTTATATGAAATAAGCAAAGAAAAAGAAACCAAAATTATTAATGGCTACCAGGGGTAGGAGGGAGAAGGAAAGGGAGCGTATTTCGGGGGTACTGAGTTTATGTTATTGATGGTGGAATGATTTGGGAAAGGATAACAAAAATGGTTGCAGAACTTGAAGAATATAATCAATGTCACTAAATTGCACATGTAGAAATTGCTGAGTTGGCATATATTTTGTCATGCATATTTTCACAATAAAAAAATTTTAAATAAAAAATAGACACCAAGGAAAACCTATGCGTAACTAAGGATGACAATTAACCAAATACTAGTTAGTAAGCTGCATCAGTTTCCCAGGGCAGCTATAACAAAGTACCACAAGCTGGGTGGCTTTCAACAACAGAAATTCTTTCTCTCAGAGTTCTGGATGTTTAAAGTTCAAATTCTGGGTGTCAGGAGGGCCATGCTCCCTCTAAAACCTCTAAAGGCCCCTCCAGCTTCTGGTAGCCCCAGGTAGTCCTTGACTTGCAGCCGCACTATAACTCCACCTATACCTCTGTCTTCACGTAGCAGTCTTCGCTCTGTGTCTCTCTGTCACTCCATCTCTTCTCTTTTTATAAGGACATCAGTCATATTGGAGTAGAGTCCGCCCTACATGACTTCACATTAACTAATTAGTACGTGTGCAAAGATGCTATTTCCACATAAGGTCACATTCACAGGTACCAGAGGTAGATCTTGAACATATCTTTTTGGAGGGCACAATCAACCCATAACATAAGCAATATTGTACCTGCTTTTTGACAATAGTGATTTTTTTTTCCATTTACAAAAAAGTACAAGAACAGATTTAAGAGATTTTAATTGTGAAGTTTCTAATGGTACACAAATACAGAAGTGTTCATTCAATTTCCCTTGGCTCAACTGCATTATAAAAATGCAGCACAATATTTATTATTTCTAGCTCATTTTATTAAGGTTGTAGAAATCGACTCAACAGCAACTGGTTTAGTTTAGTTTTTGGTTAACAGTGGTAGTAGCATTGGAACCTCACAAACAACTCAAAGATTTTAGCAGCAGATTAAAGAAAGAGATGTCTGTATTCTTTTAAAAGGGAAATTCAGTTTTCAAATTTTAAAAATTAACAATCCATCAAATAATGGGATTCAAAAAGATGGTATAAAAACTGCATGGGGGCAGGGTTTGACCTCCTCTAACTTCACAATGGGGAAGGAGAATCAAGATCAATAGTCCAAGGCTGATTCCTATGAGGTAGAGATCAGACATGTCTCCCCTCTCTGACATCTTTACCAACTCTGACACCAACCGTCCCTCCCACAGACTCTCTACTTCTCTGCTGCGTTCAATAACTCATTGGAATGGCCACACGGAACTCACAAACCATACTCACGATTATGGGGTTTATTAGGGAAGTAACAGGTTACAATTCAGTCTCAAGAACACTCAGGATATAGTTCTTCCATCAGGACAGCCTCTTCCCAGGCATGCCTCTCCCGGGCCCTCAGCCTCTACCCAAAGGCACTCAGCTCTCTCAATCTGTGGGCCAGGAAACCCACCATGCCATCTGCTGCTGGGTCTCTGCCACTGCTTCTTGCCATCTTCAAGGTTACAGCTCACTCTCTGTCTCCTGGTTCCAGGAGCTTCTCAGCGCAGGGATCCCAGGTCCAGTGGACATGCTGGCTCCTGGCTGTTCTTCCTTGGTGGTGGTGGGATTGTCTCCTTCCCACCTCTGGGGTGGCTCATTTCAAGGGGGTGACAAAATTGACCAATCTCCTTGGTGGGCCACAACTATCCTATCACACAGACTGGCCCAATCACTTTAGAGTGGGAGTGACAAGACCATGGCTAAAAAGGCCACATGGAAGTGATCCATCACACTGCAGATGGAGAAATAAAACTAAGGAAGAATACTCAGCAGACATGGATAAAAGTAAAGAAGCTCTAAACAATCCATCTAAGTCATACGTAAAAGGGTATGTTCATTTCTATGTCTCACCTTCTTCATGGAACTTTGTACAGCCCCTTCAGTGAGGTAACATAAACCTTGTCAAATATCCTAAAGAATAAAAAAAAAACCTACCTGAAAGCCAAGATAAGTCAGGAGATGTGTTCTCACTTAATCTGTAAATACTTACTAGATCCCCACTATGTGCCAAGTGCTCTCCCCAGTGCTGGGGACAGGAGGGTCACAGCTGGGTCCAAAAATCGTTACATGTTCAACAGGACAGCAGAGTGAACGAACAAGTACTGCTACAACACACGGACAGAGATTTTGACCTAGACATTGGGCTCAGAAAAGGTTTCCTGGAGAAGGTTACCCCTAAACTGAGACATAGAATGAAGAGAAGGAATCAGACAGGCAAAGAGCCAAGAACAGAGCCCCCCAGAGCACAGACTAGGGGGCCTGGGAGAGAGAGTGCAAGAGCATCCCAGAGGAGTGAGAGCAGGTAAGCAAGGATCAAAGAAGCCAGGGCAAGAGAGGTTCAGATTCCACCCAAAGTCAGGGTGAGCCTTGGAAGGAGTCACTTTCCATTCTCTGCATGGCTCCCAAGGAAGTCTATCCAAAATTTCTATCAGAAAACGTCACTCGCCTGTTTCAAACTCTTAACTGCTTCCCACTGCACTTAAAATTAAATCCCCGACAAAACCAGAACACAAAGAGAATGTTGACACATTGTGGAAGATGTAGTCAATGTCACTGAACAATTTTTATAGAAATTGTTAAACAGGAACCTAATTAATTGTGAAAACTCACTAAAAACATAGTTAAGACATTATTTTTTTAAAAAAATACATAAAATCCCCACTCCCGCCCAGTCTGCAGAGCCCTCGTGCTCTGGCCTGACTTCTCCCACCTCATCTTCACCCATGACCATCACATGCTGCGCCTCAGCCACACTGCACTTCCTCCTTGAAGACCCTAGCTTCGTCCACCCTCCTCCCACGGGGGTCCTCTTCCACCGCATCTCCTCATGGGGGCTCTCCTGTCCCTCGGCTTATCAGCTCCTCAGGGCAATGTCTCCAGCACCACATCTCAGGGAACCTCAAGCAGCTTCTGCCATCACCCTGTGTGTTTTCTTGATAGCACTTACTGCTAGCTGACACTGTTTTCTACTTTTTGCCCACTGTTAGAATGCAAGCACCAGGAAAGCAGACACCATGCGTGGCTGGTTCACTACCATATCCCATCACCGTCAACCATCCTCACCAACAGAGGAGAGTCTCCATTAATTAAATAAATGAGTGAATTGAATGAGTGAACCAGCATACCACCCAACTCACTAGTGCTCCCAGGAGGGAAGTGTACTTCAGAGACGTCCACTCTGACTGCAGCATGGAGCAGGAGACAGGAGGACTGACCATGGGCTGCGACTGCAACAGAACCAGCACTGAGTACAGCCCCCCAGCAGCCCACTGCATCTGAGTGACCCACCCACAGTCCACTGGGCCTGCTGCAGTCTGAGTGTTTCTCATTCACTCACTGATCTCTCCTCCACACAAGGCAGCTGGGCCCAGTAGCAGTAAATTTACTGATTTCAAAAAAGGATAACATAAAATCAAGCCAGAGATTAAGGGTTGGACTCTAAATGTTGTAGTGTTTTGGGGTTTTTTTTGTACATTTCTTCTAACTTCTGGTGCATGCCACTTCCTAGAAGGTTTTAATTTTTATTTAAAATAAATTATGGACTATATCTGGAAAGATACCCAAACTATTAATAGTACTTATCCCTGAAGGGGAAAAAAACGGAAAGCTGGTGTCTGCGGAACAGGATTGGGATGGAAACTTACTCTTCCCTGAAAACCCTTCTGTAAACTTTTAAATGTCATATCTGGGGCACACAAAACTTAAATCCTAACGCTTACTTTAAAAATACTAATTTGATATAAAGGATTTGTAATCATTCCTGCTACAACTCCTCCAAACAAAAGGGGTGTAGGTCTCTCAGGCAGGAATAATCCCTTCACAAGCAGATTCAATATGGGACCATGGACATCATTTGGCCTATGTACTGACCACTGCTCAGCACCAGGGCCACAAAGGGAACTGAGAGAACTTACCAACAGGAGGGCACTGATGCTCTCCTGCCTGCAGTAGAATAACCACTACGATAACCACAGACCTTTATGTAGCACAGTCTGGCAAACAGGCACTGCCCTAAGCACATCACAAATGTTAATTAACTTTAAAAATAATTGACCCAATGACCCTATGAAGTAGGTGTGTAATTATTTCATCAGTCCTGAGGTACACCTTTTGCAAAGTGTGGCATCTAAAACTGGGGTACACTTGTCAATGGCATTTGGTTATTTTCCTTTGTTCTATTAATGTGATACATTGCATTGATTGATTTTCTAACTTTCTAATGTATTCTTGGAATAAATCCCACTTGATCATGATGTATAATTCTTCTAATATGCTATTGAATTCTGTTTGCTGGTATTTTGTGGAATTTTTTGGTTTCTATATTCATACTGGATAGTGGTCTGTAGTTTTCCTTTCCTGTGTTGTTTTGGGTTTTAGCGTCATAGAAAGAGAATTTCTTCTTACTCTGTTTTTTAGAAGAGTTTGAACAGGACTGGTGTCAGTTCTCCTCTAAATGTCCAACAGAACTCTTCAGTGAAGCTGTCTGGTCCTGGTCTTTTTTTGTTGTTGTTGTTGGGAGGCTTTTTATTACTGATTCAATCTCTTTGCTTGTTATGGGTCTATTGCAGCTTTCTACTTCTTTTGAGTGTTTAGGTAAATTATGTGTATCTAGAAATTTGTCCATTTTTTCCAAAGTTATCAATTTTGTTGGAGTACAAGTTGTCTGTAGTATTCTGTTATGATCCCTTTTACGTCAATTGAGTCATTTGTAATGTCTCCACTTTAATTTCTTATTTTGGTTATTTGTGTCTTCTTTGCTTCTTTGTCAGCCTAACAAGTGGTTTGTCAATTTTATTAATCTTTTCAAAGAACCAACTTCTAGATTTGTTGGCTCTGGCAACTGTTTTTCTGTTCTCTATTTCACTTATTTCTGCTCTGATCTTTATCACTTTTCTTCTAGTAGCTTTAGGTTTAGGTTGCTATTGTTTTTGTAGCTCCTTAAGCTGTAGAGTGAGGCTGTTTATTGAGATCTTTCTTCTTTTTTTAAAGTAGGCATTTATTGCATACATTAAATTTTCTTCTGAGGACTGCTTTTACTGCATCCCATAAGTTTTGATATGGTGTGTTTTCATGTACATTTATCTCCAGATTTTTTTTTTATTTCACTCTGGACTTTTTCCTTGAGCCAATAGTTATTTAATAGTGTTCTTTAATTTTCACGAACTTGTGTGTTTTCTAGTTTTGTTTCTACTGATAATTTCTAATATTATTCCTTTGTGGTCAGAGAAAATACTTTGCATAATTTCAAACTTATAAAATTTGTTGAGACTTGTTTTATGGCCTAGCATATGGTCTATTCTAGAAATGATCCATGTGCACAGGATAAAAAATGTATATTGTTCTGATGATTGGTGGAATGTTCTATATATGTCCATTAGGTCTAATTGGCTTATAGTATTATTTAAGTCCTCTATGTCCATACTGATTTTCTTTTTAGATGGTCTATCCAGAATTGGAAGTGGTGTGCTGATGTCCCCAGCTGTTACTGTGGAGTTGCTTATTACTCCTTTTTATTAGCAGTATTTGTTTCCTGTATTTTGGGGCACTGATGTTAGGTACGTAAATATTCGTAATTGTTAACGTCTTCTTGATGAAATGACTTTTATTATTAAGTAATTTCCATCTTCATGTCCTATAATAGATTCTGTTTAACAATCTATTTTATTTAGTATCAGTATGGCCACACTTGCTCTCTTCTGGTTACTAGCTGCATGGAAGATTCTTTTCCATCCTTTTACTTTCAGTCAGTTAGTATTCTTGTGTCTAAGGTATGTCTCTTGTAGGCAGCACGAGGGTGGATCACGTTTTTTTTTTTAATCCATTCTGTCATTCTCTACCTTTTGAATGGGAAGTCTAGACCATTTGCATTTAAGGTAATTACCGAAAATGAAGCACCTACTTCATTCATTTGGCCGACTGGTTTTGTTTTGTTTTGTTTTTTAATTATGCTTTAGGTGAAAGCTTACAGCTCAAGTTAATTTCCATTCAAAAATTTATACACATATGGCTTTGTGACATTGACTGCAATCCCCACAATGTGACCGTACACCCAACCTTTCCACCCCAGGTTCCCTGTGTCCATTCATCCAGCTCCTGTCTCGTCCTACTCTCTCATCCTGCTTTTGGACAGGAGTTGTCCATTTGGTCTCATATATTTGATTGAACTAAGAACCACGTTCCTCACGTGTGTTATTTTTTGTTTTATACACCTGTTTAATCTTTGTCTGAAAAATGGGCTTCAGGAATGGTTTCAGTTCTGAGTTAACAGACCATCCGGGGGCCATAGTTTTTTGGGTTCCTCCAGTCTCTGTCAGACCAGTAAGTCTGCTCTTTTTACATGAATTTGAATTTTATTCTACATTTTTCTCCTGCTCTGTCCAGGACTCTCTGTCATGATCCCCGTCAGGCAGTCATTGGTGGTAGCCAGCCACCATCTAGTTCTTCTGGTCTCAGGCTGGTGGAGTCTCTGGTTCATGTGGTCCTTTAGTCCTTTGGGCTAATATTTTACTTGTGTCTTTGGTTTTCCTCATTTTCCCTTGCTCTGGGTAGCGTGGGACCAATAGGTATACCTTAGGTGGCCACTCGCAGGCTACTCACCAAAGTGGGATGTAAACATTTTCTTTATGAACTGTTATGCCAATTGATCTAGATGTCCCCAGAGACTACGGTCCGCAGGCCCTAGCCCCAGCTACTCAATCCTGCATAGTGTTAGGATGTGTCTAGGAAACTACTATGCTTTTACTTTGGTCCAACTGTGCTGACTTTCCTGTGTTGTTTGTCCTTCCCTTCCTCAAAGTTGATACTTGTCTACTATCTAGTTAGTGATTTTACCTCCCTCTGCCTCCCTACCCTTATAACCATCAAAGAATGCTTCTCTGTGTAGACCATTTCTTGAGTTCTTATACTAGTGGTCTCATACAATATTTGTCCTTTTTGTGACTGACTTATTTCACTCAGCATAACGCCCTCCAGATTCATCCATGTTGTGAGATGTTTCACAGATTCATCGTTGTTCTTTATCATTGCACAGTATTCGTTTGTGTGTAGGTACCTTAGTTTGTTTATCCATTCATCTGTTGATGGGCATTTAGGTTGTTTCCATTTCTTGCTATTAGGAATAGTGCCGCAATTGAACATGGGTGTGCATGTTATCTATGCATGTAACAGCTCTTATTTCTCTAGGGTATATTTCTAGGAGTGGGATTGCTGGATCATATGGTATTTCTATTTCTAGCTTTTTAAGGAAGTGTCGTATCATTTTTCAAAGTGGTTGTACCATTTTACATTCCCATCAGCACTGCATGAGAGTTCCAATCTACCCACAACCTCTCCAACATTTGTTATTTTGTGTTTTTTGGATCAGTGTCGCTTTGATTTGCATTTTTCTAATGGCTAATGATCGTGAGCATTTCCTCATGTGTCTGTTATCTGCCTGAATGTTTTCTTTAGGGAAGTGTCTATTCATATTCTTTGCCCATTTTTTAATTGGATTATTTGTCTTTTTGTTAAGGTGTTGCAGTATCTTGTAGATTGTAGATCAGATCCTTATCAGATATGTTGCAGCCAAAAATTCTTTCCTAGTCTGTACGTTGTCTTTTTACTCTTTTGATGAAGTCTTTTGATGAGCATAAGGGTTTGAATTTTAGGAGCTCCCAGTTATCTAGTTTCTCTTCTGGTGTTCGTGCAGTGTTAGTTATGGTTTGTATACTATTTATGCCATGTATTAGGGCCCCTAGCATTGTCCCTATATTTTCTTCCATGATATTTATCATTTTATATTTAGATCTTTGATCCATTTTGAGTTAGTTTTTGTATAGGGTGTGAGATATGGGTCCTGTTTCATTTTTTTACAGATGGATATCCAGTTATGCCAGGACCATTTGCTTAAGAGACTGTTTTTTCCCCCATTTAACAGACTTTGAGCCTTTGTGAAATATCAGCTGCTCACAGATGGATGGCTTTATGTCTGGGTTCTCAATTCTGTCCACTGTTCTATTTGTCTGTTTCTGTACCAGTACCAGGTTGTTGTGACTACTATGGCTACATGATAGGTTCTAAAATCAGGTAGTGTGAGGTCTCCTACTTTGTTCTTCTTCAGTAATGCTTTACTTACCGGAGGCCTCTCTCCTTTCCATATGAAGTTGGTGATCTGTTTCTCCATCTTGTTAAAAAATGCTGTTGGAATTTGGATCAAGATTGCTTTGTATCTGTAGATTGCTTTGGGTAGAATTAACATTTTCACAATGTTGAGTCTTCCTATACATGACCATGGTATGTTTTTCCAATTATGTAGCTCTCTTTTGTTCACCTGCAGTAGAGTTTTGTAGTTTCTTTGTATAAGTCTTTTACATCCCTGGTTAGATTTATTCCTAAGTATGTTATCTTCTTGGGGGCTATTTCAATAGTATTGATTTGGTGATCTCCTTTTCAAAGTTCTCTTTGTTGGTGTAGAGGAATCCTACTAATTTTCTATGTTAATTTGGTATTCTTCTACTTTGCTGAAATCTTCTATTAGTTCCAGTAGCTTTCTTGTGGATTTTTTGGGGTTTACTGTATATAAGATCGTATCATCTGAGAATAGGGATAATTTACCTCTTCCTTACCAATCTGATTGCTCTGTATTTCTTTTTCTTGCCTTATTCCTCTAGCTAGGACCTTCAGCACTATGTTAATTAAGAATAGTAATAAAGTGCATCCTTGCCTGGTTCCCGTTCTCAAGGGGAATACTTTCAGACTCCATTTAGAATGATGTTAGCTGTTGGCTTTCTATAAATGTCCTTTGCTATGTTGAGGAATTTCCCTTCTATTCCTATTTTCCTGAGAGTTATCAGGGATGGGTGTTGGACTTTGTCAAATGCCTTTTATGCATCAATTGATCAGATCATGTGGTTGTTTTATTTATGTGGTGGACTGTCAGTTTGGCCAATGGTTTGTCAATCTTGTTGATCTTTTCAAAGAAATAACTTTTGGTCTTCTTGATTCTTTCAATTGTTTTTCTATTCTCTATTTCATTTACTTCTTCTCTAATCTTTATCATTTCTTTTCTTCTGGTGCCTGAGGGTTTCTTTTGCTGCTATTTGTTCCAGATGTAGGGTTAATGTACTGACTTTTGGACCTTTCTTCTTTTTTGATGTGTGTGTTTACTGCTATAAACTGACCTCTAAGAACAGTTATTGCCGTGTCCCAAAGATTTTGGTAAGATGTGTTTTCATTCTCATTTGATTCTATGAATTTCTTTATTCTATCTTTCATTTCTTCTATAAGCCAGTAGTTTTCAAGCAAAGTGTTCAGTTTCCGTGTATTTGATTTTTTTTCCCCTTGCAGTTTCTGTTATTGATTTCTACTTCTATGGCATTATGATCAGAGAAGATGTTTTGCATTATTTCAATGTTTTGGATTCTGTTAACACTTGCTTTGTGGCCTAAAATGTGGTCTATTCTGGAGAATGTTCCATGTGCATTAGAAAAGAATGTACATTTTTCTACTGTTGAGTGGAATATTCTATATGTCTACGAGGTCAAGTTGGTTGATTATGGCATTTAGATCTTCCATATCTTTATTGAGTTTCTTTCTAAATATTCTATCCTTCACCAAAAGTGGTGTGCTGAAGTCTCCTACTATTATTGTGGAACTATTTCTCTTTTCAATGCTGTTAAGAGGTTATCTATTTTGGAGCCTTGTTATTGGGTGCATATATATTTATTATGGTTATGTCCTCCTGGCATACTAACCCTTTAATCATTATGTAGTGTCCTCCTTTATCCTTTATGATGATTTTGCTTTAAAGTTGATTTTGTCAGAGATTAATACTGCCACTCCTGCTTTTTGGTTGTTTGCTTGATAAATTTTTTTTTCCATCCTTTGAGTTTTAGTTTATGTCTTTGTGTTTAAGGTGTGTCTCTTGTCAACAGCATATAGTCGGATTGTGTTTTTTTAGTCCATTCTGCCAGTGTCTCTTTACTGGTGCATTTAGGCCATTTACATTTGGTGTAATTATTGATAGGTATGAGTTTACTGCTGTCATTTTGATTTTTTTTTTTTTTGTGGTGTTGACAGTTTCTTTGTTCTGCTTAACTTTCTATGCCAAGTTCTTTTTATGTATTTTCATCTCTTTCATTATTGTTAATTTTATGTTTGCTCAGTGTGTATGTTTTTCTTCTTTTTTATTTTGATGAGTAGGTTTGCTAGCTTTATTTGTGGTTACCTAGAAATTTACCTTTATTTTTCTAAGTTTAAACCAGTCTTTTATTTCTTGATATCGCCTTAACTTCCTCTCCACATAGAAGTTCTATGACTACAGCTTTTTCCCTCTTTTTTGTTTTGATGTTGTCATTGTTTACGTATTGATGTCTCTGGTTCTCTATTTTCAGTCTTTTAGCTTTGATTTGTTTTTGTGAATTCCATACCTTGGTTGATAACTGGTGTCCTAGTCTTGGACTGCTATCTGATATTGTTGGTTCTCTAACTGGAAGACTCCCTTTAATATTTCTTGTAATTTTGGTCTCATTTTTACAAATTCCCTTTATTTCTGTTTATCTGAAAATGACCTAATTTTGCCATCGTATTTGAGAGACAATTTTGCTGGATATATAATTCTTGGCTGGCAATTTTCTTCCTTGAAGGCTTTATATATATCATCCCATTGCCTTCTTGCTTGCGTGGTTTCTGCTGAGCTGGATGCATTAGCTACTTTGGTTGTTGGCACCTTTGAAGTGCCCACATCTTGTCTTCAGGTGGCCAGAGCAGCTACTAGGTGTGGGAGCCCAAGAGTCTGTTCATTGTTGCTGCAGGGGCACTGTTATTCAGAGCACAGGCATCTGGGTCGTCGGTCACCGAGTGTGTGTGCAGACTCTTACCTAAAGTCCTAGGCGGGCAGGGTTGCATGGGGGTGTTTGGATCAGACACAGGTCTCTGGTTGCATTGGGCGGGGGGGTGATGTGCAGGGCAAGTCAGGAGGCTGACAGCTGCCTCTTGGTGCCTGGATGGAGAGCACGTCCCTGTTCCCTAGAGCGCATAGTGTGGGGGGTAGTCCAGCTGTCCTCAGGCATCCGGTGCCATTGGCTGGGGAACTGGGAGGCACCGCCAATTCTCAGACCCCTGTCGTGGCTGCTAGATAGATTGGGGTGGTACCATTGACCCTTAGGCCCCCAATGTGGGTGGGTGAGACCCCTTTTTAGGGGGTGGGGTGGTGTCAAATGCCACTAATCTGCACCTCCCCCTTGGCCATTGCAGGTAAAAACGGGCTTCAGGTGTATGCCCTAATGTTTTATGCTAACAAGGGCATGCAGTGTTCAATCAGCCCCCAAGGGACTGGGTGAGGGGTGAAGGGCACTGCAAGTCTGTGGCCCCACATGCCAGTAGCTGGGCAAGGGGCAGGTCCTCCCAACCAGCTCTCCGTTCCTGCTTAGGTGGCATGGCATTGTTGAATGCTGTGGGACTGGTGTCAGAGCAGGGTGGGGGATGGGTGAGGGGACAGGTAATTTTGCCAGAGTGCATGTCATATGTTGATAGCTTGCAGTTAACTTTCACAGGTCTGATGTCACTCCTGCTTGGTTCTGGAGGTGCCTGCAGATTCGCTGCTGCTTGGCTGCACCAGAAGGGGTGGGCCTCGGCCTGGGGTGCTGCTGCTTGCCTCAGCCTGTTTGCACTGTGCACTCAGCTAACAGGGCGCCGGTGCTGCCGTGATCGGTAGTTCTTCATTTCTGCTGCTTTTGAATTGTCTCTCCTTCCACCTGCCGCTCAGTCTGATTCTTCAGCTTTGTCTTTGATGATTAGGGTTCCTAGATTGTCTATATATTCAACTGACTTGCTTTCTCGGGTCTTTACTGTAAAAGGGACGACAGGAAGTGTCTGACTATTCCGCCATCTTGGCCTCACCTCACTGATTGTTTTTTGTGCATCTTACTTCTTCGTTGTCTCATTATTTCCTTATTTCGGTAATTTTTTGTGCTTAGCTGCTTTTTTGTGTTCAGCCTTTTTGACTTCTTCCTTCTTCCCTTCTGTGTATCTTCTCTTAAGTATTTTTTTGGTGGTTACCACAAATATTGCATTGAACAATTTACAATTGCAGCAACTTATTTCTGCTTGCTGTCAACATTTAAAATACAAACAAGTGATGTACAACATTAACATACTAAAATTCTATTCCTGTTTTGATCTTCCCTCCCCTTTCTGTTATATCCTTGTAGATCCTATATCTGAGAGTTTCAATCTGTATTCATTTCTTATGAACTTCATATTGTATTGCTTGTGGAACTTAAGTACTGAGTCTACTCCCTGAAGATACTGTATAGTTGGTCTTTGTATTTGCCCATGTTGTTACCTTTTTTGGAGATTTCTCTGTATGAGTTGGAATCGATTCGACAATAACAGCTTTTGTTTGTTTGTTTTGGTTTTCACATGTGCAGATTCAAATATTTGCCTCGTATTCTTTCCTCTCCACCTGAAGAACTTCCTTAAGTAATACTTGCAGAGCAGGTCTTACAACAAATTCCCAGAGCTTCTGTTTATTTGGGCGTGTCTTGATTTCCCCCATATTTCTGAATAATTTTGCTGGGTAAAGAATTTTTGGTTGACCATTGTTTTCCTTCAACATTTTATATATGTCACTCCATTACCTTCTGGCCTCCAGAGTTTCTGAGGAGAAATCCACACCAGTTCTTAAGAACAACCTTTGATATATTGTGCTTTTCTCTTGATTTCAGAACTCTCTCCTTAACTTTGATTTTTAAGAATTTTATTATAATGTATCACGGTGTATCCCTCTTTATATGCATTCTGCTTGGGGTTCTTCTGGCTTCCTGGATTTGCAAGCTCAATTCCTTATTTAGGTCTGGGAAATTCTGTGATTGTCTCTTGGAAAATTCTTTTTGTCTTTTTTACTGTCCTGTTGTTCAGGAATTCCAAAAATCCTAATGTATTTCTTAATTGAATCCCACAATTCCAAGTGACTTTGTTCATTTTCCTGATCTTTTCTCTTGTTTCTCTGGAAACTTGATAAGTACTGATATCTTATCTTCTAGTTCACTTATTCTATCTTCTACCTGTTCAAATTTATTGTTGAATGTTTCTCTTGCATTTTCTAATTCTATTATTTTACTTCTTCAATTACACTATTTCTCTATTTTGTTTAATGTTTTAAATCTCCTTTGAGTTGATCAATTAACTAGAACCAGAACTGCTTTCTTCCAGTGCTTACTTTGTGGCCTCAAATATAAACTAAAGGCCAGAAACAGGTCTTCAACAAACAAGAACATCCTCAGAGCCTCAGGGGAACTGCCGATACTGTAGGGAACAGACTCATGGATAAAGACTCTCAGCAGACACTGACATCACTGCTGTAAGCAGATACCCTGGGAGGGGGGTGGATTAAGCTTTCCAGCACTCAAGATCAAAACCAGTTAATTGAGAGCAGAATGAATTTATGAGGTAAGTCTAATTGTGGTTATTTGTTTAGGAATATTATTGGTAGTATTTTAATTTCCTATTTTCTGGTTGTGGTGTGATTAATTACTTTTGTGTGTGGCCTTTCTAGCCATGCTCTTGTAACTCCCACCCAGGTGATTGTTTGATAGGGTAACTGTGACCTACCAAGGGGACTGGATAGATTTGCCTTAAAAGAGCGCCAATTCCAGAGCAGAGAGGGAGAGACCACCACCATCACAGAAGGAGAGACCCACAGGATAAGGCACAGTGGGCTTCCCAGCCCACGGGGCAAGAAAGCTAAGTGCCTTTGGCAGAGACTCAGGGCCAGGGAGAAGTCTGTGCCTGATCCATGAATCTGTGACTTGCCAGCCTCTACAACCACCTGAGCCATCTCCTTTATATGGTTCGTGAGTTCTATGAGACATTGCAGCAAATTAGGGCACCCTAATTTCTCGGTTCTGAGGGACAGTACTGAGGCAAGAGAGAGTAGTTGATGTTAGAGATGATGGAGTGGTACAGCAGCTTGGAAAAGTTAAACATTTGGGACATCTTTAACTTCCACCTCATAGGAACCAGCTTTGTGCTGATCCGTATAAAAGTAATTATTCATTTACTGGTAAAGCATATGAACAAGCCCTTTAACTTTCTTCTGATTCTCTAACCCTCAGTGTAATAGACTGTGCCTGTGCAAACTGAAATGAAATACTCTTTGAATGGTATCTGGAGAACAAAGGAGAAAAAGCAGCTTACAGACAGAATAACATTTCCAAGAAGCTGAGGCATGAGAAGACACTGTACAATTAAGAGACTGCAAAACAACTTGATGAGGCTGGAGCTTAGATTTCATGTGAAAATATCAAAAGCAACACCGTCAGCACCACCTGGGAACAGGTGAGAAATGCACACTCTCAGTCCTCACCTCAAACCTATGGAATCAGAAACTCTGGGAAGGGACCCAGCCATGTGTCAGAAAAAGCCCTCCAGGGATTCTGATGCTAGAGTCTGAGAATCTTTGGGCTAAGGAGATAGGATATAACTCTTTGAGCTCCTCACTGCTAGGAGAGTAAAAAGTCCTGACTACTTTCCTAAACATTCACGCCCTCTACAGCAGTGGTTTATAATTTTGGTGGATAAAGCGGCCTGAGGGAGTGTCCATGGCGTCAACAGTGTACCCTCCCAGGGATCAGATGCAGGGAGGCACTCTGAGGAGTACATCCCTCTTCAGTCTGGTGCAAGCCACTTCTAGGCTCACCCTTCCCTGCCCCCACCCACCCACACATCCACCACTGCCAGCTTTTGATTCTGGCAATCTGCTACCAGGAAGCTGTGCCCTCACCTTCCTCTGACACCAGGCGGCCCAGGCCAGGTCTCCCACTTTAACTGCTGCACACAGCATGGGAAACGCTCCTCCCTCTCAGTTCCTTCAGCGCTCAGCGGGTATAACATCATTTAGTATTTGTTATACTGTTATTTACCCTTGAATGAGAATATCTTTTTTGAGTCATGACTCATCTAATGTATTTTTCACAACCTCCAAAGAAAAACTATGCAACTAGCAAGAAAGTTGTTAATCAGCACAGAATATAATGGACCATTACAGTCCAAAATAAAAAATCAAATTCCCTTCTCTGACTTTTAAAATTGTACATAATACCTAAGGAAAAAACTGGAAACATTCACCATGCTCATGTATAATAATAAGTCAGAGAAAGCCAAAAATAGTCAACTCTGACTTCAACAAATTACATTCGTAATGTAAAGGAAATAAAAATGTAAGTTTTTCAAGAGACCTGGCTTCAATTCGTAACTCTGCCTCTTGTTATGTATATGAACTGTATATGTATATGAACTATAGCCTCCATCTCTTGGTAGAGTTGTTCAAGATTAAAGGAAATAGTGAGAAAGTAATCTCAAGCAAAGATAAAGCACATCAGCAAAGTACTGATTAATATTATCTCTAATATCTGCACAGACTGAAATACTTTACAATACGTAAAACAGCTCACAATATTTGATTTTTTCAAAGCCAGCTCTAGACAAATAGAAAGTATAGTATACCTTTTAGTAGTCTCCTAATCTTCCTTTCTTTAAATCCGATTCCCACTTCTACTGTTCCTCAAAATAATAAAAATATTAACACTCTAAATAAGGTGTTAATAAGAACCTTAACTTAAAAGAGTAAATGACTGCAGTCCAGCCTAGTCCAGAGCTTGTCTCTTCATGGTGTATGACCCCAAAAGGAAACACAAAAGGTTATTACATGGGAGGTACCTCATCCATATGCCCAGAAAATTATAAACATGACTGCAAAAGAAAGTAAGGTAAGTTTATCCCAGGGGAAAGTGCAAATTCATAGAAGCTAGTACTTCTTAGAAACAAACTATGAAGGAATCAATGCTTAACAACATTAAAAACCACCCCCGCAAGGGTGGTCATATGTGGAAGAAAGTAATCAATTTGTTGGGGAAAATACATACAACAAAGACAACTGTACACTTAAGGAACTTCTACTCTAATCTTCCTCTTACTTATTCAATCATTCAACATTTAATGAAATCATCGAAGAAATACAGGTAGTGAAAAAAATACTGCAGAATAACGTATATACTACACTACCTTTCGTGTAAAATATAAGAAAAGATACACACATACCCGCGTGAGCACACACAGGAAGGATAAATCAAAAATGAATAGCAATACTTACCTATGGGAAGATATATTTTCCTCACAATTACCTACAATACAACTAACATATAATATACATAGTCTTAAAAACCAAATTTGATATGTAAAAACATATCTGTGAATAAAGTATTTTTTAACAATAAAAACCACACATCACATCACACTAAAAATGGAAATTTTTACTGAGTGCCCAAAAATGCCCCCTCTCAATACTCATTCAGATAAACGCATTGTAACCACATGACCATTAAAAGAACAGAGAACAAAAAATAACCATCAAATGTAATAAAAAAAAATATCCTTTGGCTCTTTCCATGTAATTAGTTTTCTCAGAACATATTTTAGAACTAGTATTCCATGAAAAACTTTGTGAAATTCTTTTAAATCATTAACAAAATATTGGAGGGCTGGGAAGACATGGTAAAAACAAACTTCTAAAAATATACAGAATGAACTACTGATACACACACACACAAAAGAATGAAACTCAAAAACATTACGCAGAATGAAAGACGAAAAAGAAACGGCAAAAGAGTACATATGACTGCATGATTCCATTTACATGAAGTTCAAGGACAGGCAAAATTAATCAAAGATGTAAAAAGATCAGATCAGTGGCTGCCTCCGGGCAGTGGGATTAGGGATTGACTAGGAAGGGGCACGAGGGAATTTTCTGAGTAATGTTGATAGACACTTAGGCTACACAAATGGAATGGTAAACTTAAAAATACATGCGTTTCATTACTCAAAAATTTTACCTCAAAGACAAAAAACTAAACTGAACTCAAGTTAACGATGTACATGAAGAGGTTAAGGGAAACAGAACGCAATGAAAGATGGACACTGGATGAAGAGTGGGGGACGTCTTGATAAACAAGTGTTCTGAACACTGGCACTGGCAGCTGGAGGAGGGTATGGGCTGCTCACTGTGTAAACCTCTCAGGTACTCTGTGTGCTTGGAAATTTTCACAATAAAACATCAGAAAAAAATAGAGATAACTTTGCTGGAAGTTGTAACTGAAAAAACATATTAATGACATATAAAGTCATTCTTTATATTCTTTAATGTTTCTCCCTCTTTTTCCAACGTATTTTCAAGAGGACACTTCCCAATTCATTCTACAAAGAGAAAAGAAACAACTTTCTAAAGTAGTATTTTTCCACCTTGATGACTTGTAAATAGTGGGCCTAGCAAATATCACCAGTGGGTCTCAACCAGAGCTTTTAAAAATATAAAGGCTCAGGAATATACCCCCAACATTCAAATTCATCAGGTTCAGGGTGGGAACAGCCATCCTTTTTTTTTTTTTTAAGTCTCAATGGTGACTATGACACACAAAATCAAGAATAACTGAATGTGAGTCTTGTTGAATTTTCATAACTACCATATTTTTACACAAATAACACGCCCCTTCTATGTCTGTTTGCCAACCAGCCCTCCCCCGTGAAGTATTTCTGTAAGAGCACTATGCCAATTTTATTTTTTACACCAATACGTTAAAAAAAAAAAAAATCAGCATAACGGCGCTTATGAAAATACCTCTTGGGGGGAGGGCGCAGTTGTCAAATAAACGTACAGAGTGTGCATAATTTGCATAAAAATATGGTACATGCCTAACACGCTGTGATGAAACGAGTTTATGTGGCCTTTTGCCTTGATTCTCTGGAAAAACAGCTTGAAAGACTTCCACTAAGGCCTGAGAAGTTTTACCTTTGCTCTAGTTTTCTACCCTAGATTTTCTTACTTTTGTCCGGGTTGATTGACATTTCCTGGGTAAGCTGAAAACAACTTGATGGTTTGATACTTTTTGTCTAGCCATGGGCTGCAGTCTGCCCCATGATTGGTCTATTTTATGCACCTTGCTGGGACTGGTCCGTTTACTATGCAAATTGAGTGACCTGCAGTCCACCGAGGGGATTGGTCAGTTCATGGTCCTCCTGAGAGGACCATGTCTTGCAAATGACAAGGAGTCTGCTTATACAAGCAGCCAACCTCACAAAAGGTTTTTTAGAGGTAAGACAAAGCAGAGAGAGAGGAGGGTAAGGTACCTCCTGAAAGGGCTGTAACATGGGTCACGGGCTCTAACACTGAAGACCGCGAGGAGCCCAGAAAGGACCCTGCAGCAGAGCCATTGGCAACGGGCGCAGAAGGGGCCCTGTGGCAGAGTTGGCAACAAGCGGCCTGGAAGGGACCATGTGGCAGAGTCAGTGGTGACAGGCCCAGAAGGGACCTTGTGGCAGAGTCAGCAGTGATGGCAGAAAGCTGCCGTTAGGAAAGCAGCTAGGAGAGCTAAGCAAGCTGCTACACTGGCTATGAGCTGGGCCAGTTAGTAGTGGAGAGTCCAAAAACATTGTTGGGGATGAGCTGGCTTGCCTTTGGCAGTGGTAGATGCTCTGGCTGTGCTGAGAGCTGTAACGCTAAAACCGAGACGGGGGCAGGCCTGAGGGCCAAAAGAAGGCCTGTCCTGAGGGGGCTGTGGGGGGGCATGCAGTGTCAAGAGGAAGGCCTGCCTGCTTGCATGGCCAAGAGGAGCTGAGAGAGCTGTCCTTTACTGAAGAAAGGAGAGATATGTTCTCCACTTTGGAAGAACCTTCCAGACTTTGCCTCTGTGCTTCCTGATCCTGACCTCGAGTTGTTCCTGTTACTTCCAAGTTGATCATGATCCTAAGTTGTAGCCTGTTACTTCTCTAATATCATGGATCAACTTGGCTAGTCCATGATTCCCAGTATTTAGTGTGACTGTCCATCATTTTGTCATCTCATGTGATTTTCCTAGGTGTTGTAAATCCTACCTCTATGATGTTAATCAGGTGGGATTAGTGGCAGTTATGGTAATGAGCCAGGACTCAATCTACAAGGTTGTGTCTTAAGTCAATCTCCTTTGAGATATAAAAGAGAGAAGCAAGAAGAGATATGGGGGCCTCCTACCACCAAGAATGAAGAACCAAGAAGAGAGCCTGTCCTTTGGACCCAAAGTCCACCCTCTGAGACGCATCTAAGACAAGGGAAAATTGATGACAAGGACCTTTCCCCAAAGCCAAAAGAGACAGAAAGTCTTCCCCTGGAGCTGGCACCGTGAATTTGGACTTTCAGCCTCCTAAAGTGTGAGAGAATAAACCTGTTTGTTAAAGCCATCTACTTGTGGTATTTCTGTTATAGCAGCACTAGATGACTAAGAACCCTAATAAACAACATAACCATGAGCATGGTCTGTGAGTTCTGTGTGGCCACTGCAACGAATTATCGAACCCAGCAGATAAGTAGAGAGCGCCGTGTAGGCAATGGCTGGTGTCAGAAATGGTGAAAAGGTTGAACAATGGAGGTATGTCTGACCTCCACCTTATAGGAGCTAGCTTTTGCGCCGGTCTTGGTTCTTACCCCTCGGGAAGTTAGATAATTTCTGATACCGCGACATACACACTCACTGATAATTCCTTGTGTAGAGGATAAGAAACAACAAAATAAGGGACCAAGTCAAGTACACAGGCCAAAGCCTTCCAAAAAGTGTTTTATACACTTCCAAAGGAGGAGAAATTTCAGGAATAATTATTTCCACTCCATCTTATTATAATAATCAATATTTATTAGTTAGGCAAGGCAAGACATATTTCAAAACTTCAAAGAAAAACTATTAACTGCAGGTTCTATAAGCTTCAAATGAAATATCAGAAGAAGGACACTAAAATCACAGCACAGTGGTTTTGCAATGAAAATGCCTTCAATTTACATAGAACAATTAAATCCAATCAGTTCATAATATTAATTTTCATTTTAGACAGCAATCACCAAAGTGAAAAACAAAACTTCAAAAAAGTTATACTCAAACATTCCTGTTTCTATAGAACATTCCAAATTTTTTATAAATGCAATTCACAAAGGTCTTTGAAGATGAAAAACACTAGCTAAATGCTCTTACCTTTTCTAGGAAGGAAGTCTCCATTCGGTGTTGACTCTGTTCCAGTATACACAATTTCTCCATCTTTAACCATTTCATTCCACAGACCACAGAGTCCATCTCTTGTGAATGCAAGCTAGCAATAATAAACAAAGTTACAAAATAATCACGTTTGTATTACAATTCTTAGAGAATTATATCTTTAAAAATCTCATTTGTCTTCCTATTTATTCAATCATTCAACATTTAATGAAAATCATCTAAGAAATATAGATAAGTGAAAAGGGCACAGTGCAGAACAGTGCATATACTATGCTAACTTTTGTGTAAGACATAAGAAAACAGATACACATACAAAGGATAAACCAAAAATAAATAGCAATGCTTACCTATGGGGAGACGGAGGAGGAAATGGACAAAAGGCAGTAGAGAAGAATGAAAGCAAGACTTTGAGTATACCTTACAGATTTTTATTTCTAAAATGTATAAATGGCTTTCATCTTCAAAAATTATTTTAAAAATTTTTTAATCTACAACTGGAAACAAGCAAGTTAACCTATGTGTATCAAAGGCGAAAATATTTCAAGAGACTTTTGAACTGCAGATCATTAGTAGGATATACCCTAAGGGAAAAAAAATCTTATTTACTCATTGGTCCTACTGATAATCATAATATTGGTATTATTATTTTAAAACTATTTTATGTATGCTCTATGAGAAAGCAAGTAAGTTTAAGTTAACATTACTAGAAACTAAGGTTTTAAGTATGTAAGTGATAAAATCAAGGAAACTTCTAAAAGTAATTTGAATTGGAAATATCAATATGAACTTTTTATTTTTGAATATATTTGCTTGCTCTGTCTTTGGGAAGTACCTAGAATCAATGACACTCTAATAACAATGTGCATACCTATCATCCAGTTACTGGTTTCTAAGCACCATTTCCCACTAAAGGGAACCAGGACTCTTTGAAAAAAAGGCAGATTCCAAGGCTAGGGCAGACAAGGGAAGCCTGGAATATCTTGTGCTTGCTCAAAAAAAAACTGCTCAAAGACTAATGAGGACTCCTCCTGGTCAAATTTAGAACATTTTTTCCCCCATACAAAAATTTATACATACGTTGTTATGTGACTCTAATTGTTCTCCCCATGTTGTGACAGAACACTCCTCCTTTCCACCCGATTCCCCACATCCACTCAACCAGCTCCTAACCCTCTCTACCTTCCCATCTTACCTCCAGACACAAGCTGCCCATTTAGTCTCTTGTATCTACTTGAGCTAAGAGGCACACTCATCACTAGTATCACTTTATGTCCCACTGTCCAGTCCAATCCCTGTCTGAAGAGTTGGCCTCGGAAACTGTTTTAGTTCTGTGCTGATAAGAGAATCCGGGGGCTATGCTTTCCAGGGTTCCTCCAGTCTCAGTCAGGCCATTAAGTCTGGTCTTCTTACTAGAATTCGAGTTCTGCACCTCACCTTTCTCCTGTTCCATCCGGGACTCTCTGCTGTGTTCCCCATTAGGGCAATCACTGTTGGTAGCCGAGCACCATCTAGTTCTTCTGGTCTCAGGCTGATGAAGTCTCTGATGTATATGGCCTTTTCTGTCTCTTGGGCTAATACTTTCTTTGTGTCTTTGGTGTTCTTCATTCTCCTTTACTCCAAGTGGTTGGGACAAACTGGTGCATCTTAGATGGCCACTTGCGAGCTTTCAAGACCCCAGACGCCACTCACCAAAGTAGGATGCAGAACATTTTCTTAATAAGCTTTGTTATGCCAACTGACCTAGATGTCCCCGGAAAGCACGGTCCCCAGACCCCCACCCTTACTACTCTGTCCCTCAAAGTGTTTGATTGTATTCAGGAAACTTCTTAGCTTTGGTTTAGTCCAGTTGTGCTGACTTCTGCTGTAGTGTGTGTTGTCCTCCCTTCACCTACGATGATTCTTATCTACTATCTAGAACTATCTAGGACACTTTTGAGCATCAAAGTGAATAACAACTATAACCGATTATGAAAGAAACAACAAAAAAAAAAACATCAGCCCATAGTGACAGTCAAAGGAAAAAAATAAGAAAACCCTTGCTTGTCAATATTTGTAAGTCAGAAAAGGCTTCCCAGAGCAAGCAGCCAGCCCAGACTGGAAAGGGGGAACTGTAGACACCAGGAAAAGGTATCTGTTCTGAAAACAGCAGATACAATTGAAGCCTTCCTAATAAACACAAAAGACATTTGAAATTAAAATGGATGCCTCTCTTTGCCCATCTTTTAACAGAAGGCCAGGGTCTTTCTTTGTGCACAAGTCCACTGATTTGTTCCTGTCATCATCTTAGCATAAACCACCCTCCTAAGGCACTCACTAATTTCCAGTTCCAGTTTTTTTTAATGGAGCAAGAATTCAAAGACAATTTGTGCAGCAATTTCAGTATAACTCTTCTAGGATTTTATGACTTTTTCCCCTATCTTTCACAGTTCTCTCCCACCTAATTTGCAAGGAACTTTTCAGCATCTCATTTTCATCCAAAGCATCTATAGTAGGCAAAATTCTAAGATGTCTCCCAAGATTTTGGCCCCCTGGTGTACCCACTCCATATAATCTCCTCTCCCTGTCTGTGTGGGTCCTATGAATATAATAGGTGTCATCTGTGATTAGGTTTTGTTTTATTATATGCTAACAGTGAAGAGATTCTGCATATATGATTAAGATCCCAAATCAGTTGGTCTTTTGTCAACCAAAAGGGACATTATCCTGGGTGAGTCTGACCTAATCAGGTGAATGCCCTTAAAAGGGAGGTGTCGTGGATTAACTGTGTCTCCCCAAAATGTGTGTCAATTTGGCTAAGCCCTGATTTCCAGTATTGTGTGGAGGTCCTCCATTTTATGATCTGTTGTAATTATCCTATGTGTTATAAATCCTAACTTCTATGATGTTAATGAGGCAGGATTAGAGGCAGCTACGTTAATGAGGCAGGACATGATCTACAGAAATAGGTTCTATCTTGAGTCAATCTCTTTTGAGATATAAAAGAGAGAAGCCAGCAAAGAGAGACGGTCATCCTACCACCAAGAAAGACAATAGGGAAGCAGAGCAAGTCTTTGGACCCAGGCTCCCTGCCCTGAGAAGCTCCTAGACCAGGGGAAGATTGATGACAAGGACCTTCGCCCAGAGCTGGCAAAGAGAGAAACCATTCCCCCGGACCTGGCACCCTGAATTTGGACTTCTAGAATCCTAGACTGTGAAAGAATAAATTTCTCTTTGTTAAAGCCATCCACTTGCAGTATTTCTGTTACAGCAGCACTAGATAACTAAGACAGGGGGCTGGGCCATCCAGAAGAGATGCTCCCCTGCAGGCCCTGAAAAAGCAAGCAGCCATGTTATAAACTACCTACATAGAGGAGCAGTCTCTTAACGCTGAGAGCTGCGGTCCTACAACCACAAGGAACTAAATTCTGCCAATGAGGACCCCGTGCTCCAGGTAAGAATGCAGCCTGGCTGATACCTTCACTGCAACCTTGTGAGACCCTAAGCAGAGAAATGAGCTAAGCCGAGGCCAGATTCTTAACCCACAGAAACTGTGAGACAATAAATGCGTGCTGTTTTAAGCTGCTAAATTTGTCATTAGTGACTTCTTACACAGCAAAACTAATACAGCATCCAACTTCGTTCTCATAGAAGCAACAATTTTCTTCAGCACTTAAATTTTATCTGTTCATATCACTAACAAGATAACTGGACTAAACATATGTGGGACCAAAACATGAGTCTTCACTAAAAGTATCAACTGACAGGAGGAGAAGTAAAAACTTTTCTAAAAAATGAGCCATAAGCAGTCATTATTTGAATGAAGGAATGGAAAAGATGGCTTCTCCAGGGTTCAGTGCAATCCCCACTCAGCGAATACAGAAGGCAAACAGCAGCTGGGCCAAAGAGCTCCATAGCTGCATTCTGTGCTACCGAAGTTACATGCTATCCTTAGGCACTCAAGGGAATCCATGATCTTTGTCATGGAGTAATGACTCAGTCTATCAATGTCACAGATGGAGAGAATGGAAGAACTACAAACAGAGTAAGTGAATTAGGAGGCCACTGCCAAGAGTTCAAAAACAAAGGGAGAGAGCCTAAGCTAGGACAGGGAAAAATGATTATATATTTGTGATCCGGTACGACAGATTGGGGGGGGGGGCGGGGGACAAAACAGAAATGAGAGAAAATTAGCTCAGTTTTAATCACTGAGATTTGCACTAACTACCAAACATAAATCTGGAGATCCTCTCTCGCACACACACAAAAGTTGAAAATACAAATACAGGTATTGGCAGAGTATTCAGGACTACAGATTTAAATCTAGACATCATCCATCAGTAAATGGACTGCAGACAATGGAATGGCCTGAAGATGTGAACACCTAAGGAGAGACGGTGGACCAACATCCTCAACCCCAACACCCGGTGGGAGTCTTAGGCTAGGTTCTCTAGAGAAGCAAAACCAGTAAAGTGTACAAATATATACAGAAGGAGATTTATATCAAAAAAACAACTCACACGATTGTAGAGGCTGGAATGTCCCAAGTCTGTGGATTAGGATAGAGACTTCTCCCAATTCACATAGCCACAGGGGCTGGTGAACCCCAGATAGGCAACTTGGATAGCAGGGCTCTTGTTCACAGGCTGTGAATATCGACAAATCCCAAGACTAGCAGGCAAGACCGCAAGGCAACTCCTGATTCATGTAGCTGCAGGGGCTGACGAGCCCAAGATCGGCAGGTCAGGGAGCAGGCTCCACTCACAGATTGTGAAGATCCACGAATCCCAAGATCAGCAGATAAGCTGACAGCTCAAGTCCCGGATGTCAGATGAACAGGAGGCAGCCGCAGGATCCAGAGTGAGCAAAGAGCCAGAAAGTCTGCTTATATTCGGATGCAAGCTACACCCCCAAGGAAACTCCCTTTCAACTGAATGGCTACTCACAGCAGATTCAATCATGGGAGTGATCACATATAAACACCGAGAATCATGACCCAGCCAAGTTGACACATAATCTTAACCATCACAGTCCACCCCTTGTCAACTTGGCACCTATATACATCTCCTTAAACCATACACAATCTCTGAATAAAGACAATTACAAAGTCATACTTGCGCTTAACATGCTACAACACACATACAATTGGAAACGCACTAGCCCCGTTTACATCTTATATTTTATAAGTGAAGGAAACAAAAATATCTGAAGCACACATACGA
Organism: Trichechus manatus latirostris; assembly: GCF_000243295.1. Lineage (NCBI taxonomy): Eukaryota > Metazoa > Chordata > Mammalia > Sirenia > Trichechidae > Trichechus > Trichechus manatus. The sequence continues at coordinate 603,522 of NW_004443955.1, read as the reverse complement.
AGCAAAAATACTCATAACAATTACATTTCCTGTTTCTGAAACTGCTCACGTGGCCATAACTGGTATTCAGAATTACCTTCTTCCACCACCCATTCCGTATTCCCTTTGCCCTCAGCAAGCACCTCAGCTGGTCAAGATTCTTTGTCCGGTGGGGTGACACAAATCTTCATTCCTAAAGCGTCTGGGTCATTAGTACTCATGTCAGAATTGGGTTGCTGTAGTTTTCCGCTGACTTTAATCACAAGGCACGGTAGTGCTAAAGAGACACTCTAAGGGATCTCCTGCATTCCAGACATACTCTTCTTTACCTCCACTATGTAATATCAATCCGATTTCCTCTTGGTAATCAGGATCAATCACACCAGCCAGTATGATAACTCCCTTCCTTGCCGGTTGATCCAGAGGCATAAGGAGCCCAAAGTGGCCAAGTGGCAGTCTTAGCTTCCAATTCAGTGGAATCAGCAATGTCTCTCCAGGTGGGAGCATTCCTCCCTTTGGAACTAAGACCTCTAGACTTGCAGAGGATAAGATCGCGGGGACAGGAATCTTGGGTCCAAAGGACACGCTCTGCTCCCAGCACTGCTTTCTTGGTGGTATGCGGTCCCTAATTTTCTGCTTGCCTCCCTTTCCTCTTACCTCTTGTAAGATTAAAGGTGGTGCAGGCCACACCCTAGGAAAACTCCTACCTTGGATCAGGGATGTGATCTTAGTAAGGGCATTATATAATCCCTCCAATCGTCTTTAACATAAAATTACAATCACAAAATGCAGGACAACCACACAATACTGGGAATCATGACCCAGTCAAACTGATACACACATTTTTGGGGGAACACAACTCATTCCATGACACTGTGTTACCCAGGAGTTGATAAACACTCTCTACGGCTGGGGTTCAAGAAACAGTACTTTTGAAAGTACCTCAGAGGCACCCAAGGTTGAGAAACACTGGTGTTAGAGCTATTTAAAAGAGAAAAAGGGCCAAACAATGAAACATTTAAAGAATAGACCAAGGAAAAAGACCAGTTTAAAATGAATATAAGAACTATTACAATTTTAGGGTCACAGCCTCATGGGACAACTCAGTCAAATGGCATAATACGCTTCATAAAGTTTATGTTCTACATTCTACTCTGGTGAGTAGCGTCTGGGGTCTTAAAAGTGTGCCAGTGGCCATCTAAGATACAACTGTTGGTGCCTACACATCTGGAGCAAAAGAGAAGCAAGGAAACCCAAGATTTAGAGACGGAACCAACCTACAGGACTGTCTACATGAACCACACCATCCTCTACTCTGAGACCAGAAGAATTAGACAGTACCCAACTACCACTACCATATGTTCTGATCAAGACCACAACAGATGGATCCTGATATAAACAGATAAAAACGTGGAACAGAATTTCAAATTTCGAAAAAATCCAGACTTACTGGACTCACTGTGACAGATGGAATCCCCAAGACTACTGCCCTGAGATACTGTTTAAGCCTTGAACCGAAACTATCCCCTCAAGTCACATTTCAGCTAAACAGCAGGTGAGCCCATAAAGAAATGAATATCACCACTGAGTACTGCCTTTTTCTAAAAAATCATCCATATGACACCTAATGGTCAACAAATACTGTAAAGCATACATTGGGCAGGGGGAGTAAGACTAAGGTAATAAGAACACAACAACTACAAAAGAAATAATAAGAATCCTGATATATTGTAAAGAATGCAACCAATCTCAACGAACAATATTAGCAGAAACTGTTGAATAGAAATCTATTTTGCTGTGTACAATTACACCAAAAATATAACAAAATAGTACTTTTTAAAAAAATCATTACAAGGCGGGGCCAAGACAGCGGAGTAGTCAAAGACGCTTCCGGTGGACCCTCTTACAACAAAGACCCAAAAACACAAATGAATCAATTACATATGACAATCTAGGCACCCTGAACATCTGTCATGGTTTGAATTATGTCCCCCAAAAAATGTGTGTATCAATTTGGCTAGGCCATGATTCCTGGTACTGTGTGATTTTCCTGTATGTTGTGTACCTGCCTCTATGACGTTAATGAGGGAGGATGGGTGGCAGTTGTGTTGGTAATGCAGGACCTGATCTACAGGATTGGATTGTGTCCTGAGGCAATCTCTTGAGATATAAAAGACAGAAGTGAGCAGTGAGACAGGGGACCTAATACCATCAAGAAAGCAGTGCCAGGAGCAGAGCGTGTCTTTTGGACCAGGGTCCCTGCGCCGAGAAGCTCCTAGTCTGGGGCAACACTTATGAGAAGGCCGAGGGAGCGAAAGCCTTCCCCTGGAGCTGACACCCTGAATTGGGACTTTTAGCCTACTTTACTGTAAGGAAATAAACTTCTCTTTGTTAAAACCATCCACTTGTGGTATTTCCATTATGGCAGCACTAGATGACTAAGACAACATCAAAGGCAGAGTTGAGGAACCAGACTGAGTGGCAGGGGGAGGCAGACACAGCTTGGAAGCAGCGAGGAGTTGCCAGACCTGACCTGGCGAGAGCCTGAGCCCTTCAGGTCTGATCAGCTAGGGGGTGAGCAGTGAGGCAGGCAAGCAGCGGTACTCGGGAAGTGTGTTTTCCGCATCAAGAGAGACCCAGTGGCAGAGAGTCTACCTGGCCACCCAATCAGTGAGAAGCAGTCCTCGATGGGCGATAGATAAGTAATTACGTACGGCTTACCATGTGGATCAAAAACACCCCCATGAGAGAAAAACCTCTCTCTAATTTACCTCCCTGCTTCCTGCTCTGCACTGAGTCCTGGACTGGCTTCAGCAATTGTCAAGTCCCCTGGGCCGGAAGAAGGATCCGTCACACGCCCTGAGCCATTCTCCTGGCCTTGGAGAATGAACAAATTAACAAACAGGAAAAAATAAACTGCCAGCTCCCCTAAGCCAGGAATCAAGGACAGACAGAACTCCTTTGCCTAGGCCCAGCATAAGGAATCCATGGACTTTGAGTGCCATTCCCCCTGCATAGACTTGCGTGGGCCCATTTCAACACCGTAGGCCCTCATTCCCACAGTACAACAGGGTACATATCTGAAGTCTAACTTCAACTGTTTCAGCTGTGAAGTGGCAGGTTTCAGATATTAGATACTGCTCTCTGCCCATTAAGCAGGTCTTCACCTACCCACATCAGGAGGCTAAGGACTTGTGGCTCCACATACGCCACCCAGCCAGCTGCGATAGGGGCCCAAGAATAAGAGCTGCCCCCCATTCCTTACAGCGAACAGCAATGGGTGCTCATAGTGCAGCTGCAAAACCCACTCACCTACAGGCTCTAGGGAAAAGGGACATACCTTCATCTTGGACGCTCAGGGGTGGCTGTCAGCCCCCTGCCCTGCCCAGAGTGTATCCCCTTGCTGCAGCCAGATGCCTGTGCCTACACCAATCACCCATGCCTGTCTACGACCATAGGTGAGAGACTACACCACACACTTGGTGGCTATCTACTGGGCACCGGAGCTGGGCAGACTCCTGAGTTCACATACCTAGTAACAGATCTAACCAACTGGTGACAGGACATTAGAGATTCAAAGGTGCACATAATCAAACTAGCTCATATGAGCAGACTATTTTGGCATATCAAAACAAAGCAAGAAGCTAGGACACGGTAAGCAAACATAAAATAAATAAACATAATAAATTATTGATGGCTCAGAGACAACAGTCAATATCAACTCACATAAACAGGTAATCCATGATGGCTTTAGCAACCTGCCAAAATAAAGAATCAAGAAATTTTCTAGAGGAGGAAAATTTCTTGGAATTACCAGAGGCAGAATACAAAAGATTAATATACAGAACTCATCAAAAAATCAGAAATTAAGCAAAACACAGAACGAACAATGGAGGAAATTAAGATTAGAGAACAGCATAATGACAAATTTAACAAGCTGCAAGAATCCAGAGAGAGACAGCAATCAGAAATCTAGAAGATTAACTATAAAATTTCAGAATTAGACAAGTCAATAGAAAATCATAGGAGAAGAATTCAGGCAATGAAGTCAGAATTAGTGAGACTGAAACTAAGGCACCTGAAACCAATTTACTTGAGGAAAAATCAGATAAAAGGATTTTAAAAAATGAAGAAATCCTAAGAATTATGTGGGACTCTATCAAGAGGAATAACGTATGAGGGACTGGAGTACCAGAACAGGGGAGGGGGTGTATTAATAGAAAATACAGAGAGAATTGTTGAAGATTTCTTGGCAGAAAACTTCCCTGATATCATGAAAAATGAGAAGATACCTATCACAGATGCTCACTGAACCCCACATAAGTTAGATCCCAAAAGAAAGTCACCAAGACGTATTATAATCAAACTTGCCAAAACCAAAGTTAAAGAGAATTTGAAGAGTGGCTAGGGATAAACGAAAAGTCATCTACAAAAGAGAGTCAATAAGAATACGCTCCGACCACTCAGCAGAAATCATGCAGGCAAGAAGGCAATGGGATGACATATATAAAACCTTGAGTGAAAAAAACTTCCAGCCAAGAATTATATATCCAGCAAAACTGTCTCTCAAATATGATGGCGAAATTAGGGCATTTCCAGATGAACAGAAGTTTAGGGAATTTGTAAAAACCAAACCAAGATTACAAGAAATACTAAAGGGAGTCCTCCAGATAATCAATAACATCAGATAACAACGCAAGACTAGAACACAGAACACAGCAACCAGATATTGACTCAGATAGGGAAGTCGAAAGTACATCAAACCTAAAACATTGAAAATAGGGAAACAGATATCAATATGTAAAAAAAGACAACACTAAAACAAAAAACTGGGAATTAAAAAATGCAGACATAGATTTTTGATATGGAGGGAAAGTCAAGGCGATACAAAGAAATAAAAGACTGGTATAAACTTAGAAATATAGGAGTAAATACTAAGGTAACCACAAAAGAAACTAACAATCCTACACATCAAAATAAAAAACAAGAAAAATATAAAGACTCAGCAAACATAAAATCAACAACAACGAAAAAGATGAACAGAAAATACGTAAAGAAAAACAAAGCACAGAAAATTAAGAGGACCAAAGAAAATGTCAACAACATACAAAAAAAGACATCAAAATGACAGCATGACACTCATACCTATCAACAATTATGCTGAATATAAATGGACTAAATTCACCAATAAAGAGACAAAGAGTAGCACACTGGATTAAAAAAAACACGTTCCATCTATATGCTGCCTACAAGAGATTAGACCTAAAGACACAAACAAACTAAAACTCAAAGGATGCAAAAAAATATATCAAGCACACAACACTCAAAAAACAAGCAAGAGTAGCAATATTAATGTCTAACAAAATAGACTTTAAAGCAAAACCCACCACAAACAGTAAGGAAGGACATTATATAATAATTAAAGAATTAATACACCAGGAGGACATAACTAGAAATAAGTATTTACACACCCAACGACACAGCTCGAAAATACATGAAACAAACTCTAACAACGCTGAAAAGAGAGGCAGACAGCTCCACAATACTAGTAGGAGACTTCAACACGCCACTTTTGGTGATGGACAGAACATCCAGAAAGAACCTCAACAAAGACACGGAAAATCTAAATGCTACAATCAAACAACTTAAATCTCGAAGACATATACCAAACACTCCACCCAACAGCAGCCAAGTATACTTTCTTTTCCAGCGCACATGGAACATTCTCCAGAAGACCACATATTAGGCCATAAAGCAAGCCTTAACAGAATCCAAAGCATCGAAATATTACAAAGCATCTTTTCTGACCATAAAGCCATAAAAGTGAAAATTAACAACACAAAAAGCAAGGAAAAAAATCAAACACACGGAAACTGAACAACACTTTGCTCAAAAACTACTGGGTTATCGAAGAAATTAAGGATGGAATAAACAAATTCATAGAATCAAATGAGAATGAAAACACATCCTACCAGAACCTTTGGGACACAGCAAAAGCAGTGCTCAGAGGTCA
>NW_004443955.1:547666-596516 GCF_000243295.1 Trichechus manatus latirostris | reverse complement strand
ACCACTCTTATTCAACATTGTGCTGGAGGTCCTAGCCAGAGCAATTAGGCTAGAAAAAGAAATAAAGGGCATCCAAATTGGTAGGGAAGAAGTCAAACTATCTCTATTTGCAGATGATATGATCTCATACACAGAAAACCCTAGAGAATCCACAAGAAAACTACTGGAACAAATAGATTTCAGCAAAGTTTCAGGATACAAGATAAACATACAAAAATCAGTTGGATTCCTCTACACCAAGAAAGAGAACCTCCAAGAGGAAATCACCAAATCAATACCATTTACAATAGCCCCCAAGAAGATAAAATACTTAGGAATAAATCTAACCGAAGACGTAAAAGATCTCTACAGAGAAAACTAGAAGACACGACAGCAAGAAACTAAAAAAGACCTGCATAAGTGGAAAAACATACCTTGCTCACAGATAGGTAGACTCAACATAGTGAAAATGTCAACTCTACCCAAAGCAATCTACAGATACAATGCAATCCCGAACCAAATTTCACCGGCATTTTTTAATGAGATGGAGAAACAAATCACCAACTTCATACTGAAAGGGAAGAGGCCCTGAATAAAGCATTACTCAAGAAAAAGAACAAAGTGGGAGGCCATGCACTACGTGATTATAGAACCTATTATACCGCCACAGTAGTCAAAACAGCCTGGTATTGCTACAGCAACAGATACATATACCAATGGAACAGAGCTGAGAATCCAGATATAAGCTCATCCACTTGTAAGCAGCTGAACTTTGCCAAAGGCCCAAAATCCGTTAACTGGGGAAAAGACAGTCTCTTTAACAAATAATGCTGGCATAATTGGATATCCATCTGCAAAAAACTGAAAGACGACCCATACCTCACACCATGCACAAAAACTAACTCAAAATCGATCAAAGACTTAAATATAAAATCGAAAATGATAAAGATCATGGAAGAAAAAATAGGGACAATGCTAGGAACCCTAACACATGGGATAAACAAAATAGGAACCATAAGTAACAATGCACAAGCACCAGAAGACAGACTAGATAACTGGGAGCTCCTAAAAATCAAACACTTATGCTCACCAAAAGACTTCACCAAAGAAGTAAAAAGACAACCTACAGACTGGGAAAAAATCTTTGGCTATGACAAATCTGATCAGCATCTAATATCTAAAATCTACAAGATACTGCAAAACCTCAACAACAAAAAGACAAATAACTCAATTAAAAAACGGGCAAAGGATACAAACAGGCACTTCACCAAAGAAGATATTCAGGTGGCTAAAAGACACAGGAAGAAATGCTCACAATCATTAGCCATTAGAGAAATGCAGATCAAAACTACAATGAGATATCACCTCACCCCAACAAGGCTAGCCTTAATCCAAAAAACACAAAATAATAAATGCTGGAGAGGTTGTGGAGAGACTGAACACTTATACACGGTTGGTGGGAACATAAAACGGTACAACCACTTTGGAAATCGATTTGGCGCTTCCTTAAAGAGCTAGAAATAGAAGTACCATACAATACAGCTATCCCACTCCTTGGAATATATCCTAGAGAAATAAGAGCCGTCACACGAATAGACACGTGCACACCCATGTTCACTGCAGCGCTGTTCACAATAGCAAAAAGATGGAAACTACCTAAATGCCCATCAACGGACGAATGGATACACAAATACTGTATATCCACACAATGGAATACTACGCAATGATAAAGAACAATGATGAAGCGGTGAAACATCTTATAACATGGAGGAAGCTGGAACTCATTATGCTGAGTGAATTTAGCCAGTCACAGAAGGACAAATATTGTATAAGACCACTGTTATAAGAACTCAAGAAAAGGTTTAAACACAAAAGAAAACATTCGTTGATGGTTACGAGGGTGGGGAGGGAGGGTGAGGGTTATTCACTAACTAGATGGTAGACGAGAATTATCTAGGCAAAGGGAAGGACAGCACACACTACAGGCGAAGTCAGCACAACTGGACTAAACCAACGCTAAGAAGTTTCCTGAATACAATGAAACGCTTTCAGAGACAGAGTAGCAGAGGTAGGAGTTTGGGGACCATGCTTTCAGGGCACATATAGGTCAACTGGCATAACAAAGCTTATTAAGAAAATGTTCTGCATCTTACTTTGGTGAGGGGCATCTGGGGTCTTAAAAGCTTGCAAGTGGCCATCTAAGATGCATCAATTGGTCCCAACCCACCTGGAACAAAGGAGAATGAAGAACACCAAAGAGACAAGAAAAATATTAGCCCAAGAGACAGAAGAGGTCACATAAACCAGAGACTCCATCAGCCTGAGACCAGAAAAACTAAATGCTGCCCAGCTACCACCAATGACCACCCTGACAGGGAACACAACAGAGAGTCCCTGATGGAGCAGAAAGATAAAAGGGGTGCAGAACCCAAATTCTAGTAAAAAGACCAGACTTAATGGTCTGAGTCTGGAGGGACCCCGGAAGACATGGCCCCTGGACTCTCCATTAGCCCAGAACTAAAACCATTCCTGAAGCCAACTCTTCAGACAAAGACTGGACTGGACTGCACAATGGGACATAAAGTAATACTTGTGAAGAGAATGCTTCTTAACTCAGGTAGATACATGAGAGTAAATGGGCAGGTCCTGTCCAGAGGCGAGATGAAAAGGGCAAAAAGGGACAGGAGCCGACTGCATGGACACAGAAAATCCAGGGTGGAAAGGAGTGTGCTGTCACATTATAGGGAGAGCAGCTAGGGTCACAGAAATGGGTGTATACATTTTTGTATGAGAAACTGACTTGAACTGTAACTTTCACTTAAAGCACAATAAAATAAATAAAAGAGAGAACAGCTGGCATCCTCCTCTGGACTTCCCAAGTACTCTGTATACACATCTACAAGGGTAATAACATGCTTAGTTTTTATATTTATATATTATCGTTTTTGTCCTCCACTATCTCACGGACTAGCATCCTTACAAGGGCAAAAGCTGTATCCTATCCATCTCTGTAGTTCAGAAACACTCAATCTTGACTCTGCCCTAGGCATTGTTCTTCAGTTATAAATACGACTGAACGCAGTCTCAGCCGTTGTAGAACTTAGTAAATCAAAGTAAACAACGGCTAGCTAGCCCTATGTACCACTAGCACAGTTCATATCACATCACATCATGCCTATTTGTCTGTCTTCCCACGTGGGCTGTGGATGCCTTTTGGACAGGGTCTGTTTTTCATCCTCATCCCACTGATGCTTAACAAATAGGGTACATTTTCAAGAAATATTTGCCAAATAAATTAATAGGTCGATTTTTAAACATAATTTAAAACTGATTTTTTAACCCTGTGTGTTGGTGGTGTTTCTGTTATTGCTTGTTGTTTTTTAATTACCCTAACATAATAGTGATGCCCAAGTAGCCTTGATTTCACTAACATGAAGCAGCAAGTGTAGCCATTAAAAGATAATTACTACTCTATTTTAAAAGTCAATCTACTCAGTTTAAGAAATGAACACAAGGAATATACATACACGTGGTTAAAAGCACAAAGATGGAGGCTGTAAACAAAAGGATGAAATTTAGAATAAAAATTATTCATGTTAAAAAAACACTTGGCAGAGGTGGAGCCAACATGGTGCCCTAGACAGATGCACTGTGCCATTCTGTAGCAAAGACCTGAATAACAAGGTAAAGCAGATACAAACGTCAATTCCCTAACCCTAAAAAAAAACTTAAGACGGAAATAGAGACATAAATCTGGAAACGACGACAATGTCAAAATACTAAAGGAGAATAAACAGGATAGATATAGAACTTTCAAATGGAGAGGAAGTCAAAGTGATATCAAGTAATAAATGATGGGTTCAAACTTAGGAAGATAAGGGTAAATTTCAAAGTAACCATAAAGAAAGTTAACAAACCTACTCATCAAAATAAAAAAGAACAAAAACATAAAGACTCAGTAAACACAAAATCCATAGTAACAAAATAAAACAAAATCCACAAACAAAAGGAACTCAGCACAGGAAACTAAGAGGAACAAAGAAAATGTCAGCACCACATAAAAAAGCACAACAATATGACAGCAATAAACTCATACCTATCAATAATCACACTGACTGTAAATGGCTTAAATGCACTGGTAAAGAGAAAGACAGGGGCAGAATGGATTTAAAAAATATGACCCATCAAAATACAAGTGACACGGCTTAGAAACAAAGATATATTCAACATAAAAGAATGGAAAAAATATATCAAGCAAATGTTAACCAAAAAAGAGCAGGAATGACAATACTAGTCTCAGACAATATCAACCAGACAAGAAAAGGAAGGATAATGATTAAAACAACACTCCACCAAGAAGACATAACTCTAATAAACATCTACGCAACATAAAACAAAGTCTAACAGCACTAAAAAAAGTAACAGCCAGTTCCATAATAACAATAAAAACTTCAAAACACCACTTTGGGTAAAGGACAGAACATCAAGAAAGAAAGTCAACAAAGACACAGAAAATCTGAAAGCCTCAACCAACCAACATGACCTCGTAGATATACGCACAACATGCCACACAACAGCAACAAAGTATACATTCTTTTCCATCACACATGGAACGTTCTCCAGAATGGACCACATTTAAGGCCCCAAAGCAATCCTCAGTAAAATCCAAAAAAATCAGAATAATAAAAAGCATTCTCTCTGATCACAAGGCCATAAAAGCAGAAATCAGTAACAGGAAGAACAAGGAAAAAAAATCAAATACATGGAAAATGAGTAACACCTTGCTTAAAAACAAATGGGTAACAGAAGCTATCAAAGTGGGAACCAAAAAATTTCCAGAATCAAATGAGAATGAAATCACATCACACCAAAACCTTTGAGACACAGACGTCAATTTATAGCAATAAACACACACATCAACAAAGAACAGGCCAAAATCAAAACATTAGTCTACAACACGAACAAACAAAGAGAACTGCAAAAGAAGACCACAGGCACCAAAAGAAAGGAAATAACAAAGATTAGAGCAGAAATGAATGAAATAGAGAAAAAAAAAACCAGAAAGAATCAACAAGACCAAAAGTTGGTTCTTTGAAAAGATCAACAAAATCAACAAAGCATTGGCCAAACTGACAAAAGAAAAACAAGAGAGGAAGCAAATAACCCAAATAAGAAACGAGATGGGTGACATTACACCAGATTCAACTGAAAAAAAAAAGAAAAAAAAAGGATCATGACAGAATACTAGGAAAAACTGTACTCCAACAAATTGGAGAGCCTAGAGGAAATAGACTAATTTCTACAAACAGGTTACCTACTTAAACTAACACAAACTGAGATAGAAAATATGAACAAACCCATAACAAGAGAAGAGACTAAAGGGGTAATTTAAAAACTCCCAACAACAACAACAAAAAAGCCCTGGCCAGGATGCCTTCACTGGAGAATTCTACCAAACATCTGGAGACGAGCTCATGCCAGTACTACTCAAACTATTTCAAGGCACAGAAAAGAAAGGAATACTCCCAAATTCATTCTATAAAGCCTGCATAAATCTGATACCAAAGACAGGCAAAGACACCACCAAAAAAGCTAATTACAGACTAATATCTCTCATGAATACAGATGCCACAATTCTCAACAAAATTCTAGTCAATAGAATTCAGCACCATATCAAAAAAATAATACACCATGACCAAGTGGGATTCACACTAGGTATGCAAGGATGGTTCAGAATTAGAAAAGCAATCAATGTACTCCACTACATAAATAAAACAAAAGAATCATATGATCATCTCAACACAGAAAAGGCATCTGATAAAGTCCAACCCCACTTCTGAAAAAAAAACTCTCAATAAAATAGGGATAGAAGAGATATTCCTCAACATAATAATGGGCACCTATACAAAACCAATGGCCAAGATCATTCTCAATGGAGACAGGCTGAAAGCATTCCTACTGAAAACAGAAACAAGAGAAGGATGCCCTTTATCACCACCTCTATATAACACTGTGCTGGAAGTCCTAGCTAGAGCAAGAAGGCAAGGAAAAGAAATAAAGGGCACCCAAACTGGAAAGGAAGAAGTAAAACTACTCCTATTCACAGACGATATGACACTATATGCAGAGAACCCCAAAGATTTCACAAGAAAACCACTGGAACTAATAGATTCAGGACAGTAGCAACATACAAGATAAGCATACAAAAATCAGTTGGACTCCTATACACCAACAAAGAACCTGGAGAAGAAAATCAGGAAAACAATACCATTTACAATAGCCCCTAAAAAGATAAAATACGTAGGAATAAATCTAACCAGGGACGTAAAAGACCTATACAAGGAAAACTACAAAAAACTATTGCAAGAGACCTACATAAATTGAAAAACATACCATGGTGATAGACAGGAAGACCCACTATTCAACTGACACTGAAAATGTCAATTCTATCCAAAGCGATCTACAGGTACAATAAATTCCTGATGCAAAAACCAACAGCATTCAATAAAGAGATGGGAAAATTAATCACCAACTTCATATGGAAAGGAAAGTGGTCCCAGATAAGCAAAGCATTACTGAAGGAAAAGAAAAGCAGAGTAAGAGGTCTCACACTACCAAAAACTATAAAATACATAAAACGTAAAACCAAAAACTATAAAGATCATAGAAAAAAAATATACAATCAAGTGTAGAGGGCCTAATACACACCATTAATAGGATAAAAACCATAACTAACAATACACAAACACCAGGAGGTAAGCTAGAAAACTGGGATCTTTTAAAAATTAGACACTTATGCTCATTAAAAGACTTCACCAAAAGAGTAAAAAGAGAAACTTACAGACTGGGAAGAAAATTTTCACGATGACAAATCCAACAAAGGTCTAATCTCTAAAATCTACAGGAAAATCCAATACCTCTACAACAAAAAGACAAATCACCAATTAAAAAATGGGCAAAGGATATGGACAGACACTTCACCAAAGAAGACATTCAGGTGGCTAACAGACACATCAAGAAATGCTCAAGATCACCAGCCCTTAGGGAAACGCAAATCAAAACCACAATGAGATACCACCTCATCCTGCCATTACTGGCACGAATCAAAACAACAGAAAATAACAAATGCTAGAGAGGCTGCAGAGAAACTGGAACTCTTATGCACTCCTGGTAGGAATGCAAAACGGTACAACCATTTTGGAAAACGATATGGCACCTCCTTAGAAAGCTAGAAATAGAAATGCCATATGATCCAGCAATCCTACTCCTAGGAATATATCCTAGAGATATAAGAGCCATCACGTGAACAGACACATGCACACCCATGTTCCTTGCAGCATTGTTCACAAAAACAAAAAGATAGAAACAACCTAGGTACCAACGAACAGATGAATGGATAAACAAACTATGGTACATACACACAATGAAATACTATGCAATAAAGAACAATCATGAATCTGCAAAGCATCTCACATGGATGAATCTGGAGGGCATTATGCCGAGTGGAATAAGTCAACCACAAAAGAACAAATATATGAGATCACTACTATAAAAACGCATGATAAGGTTTACACACAAAAAGAAACAATCTTTGATGGCTACAAGGGAGGGGAAGGGTTGGGGGGAACACTAAACAGACAATAGACAAGTGGTAACTTTGGTGAAGGGTAAGACAATACTGGGGAAGCCGGCACAACTTGGCCAAGGTAAGGTCATGGAAGCTCCACAAATACATTCCACTCCCTGAGGGACCAAATTACTGGGCTGAGGGCTGTGGGGACCATGGTCACAGGGAACTGCTACCTCAACTGGCATAACATAGTTCACAAAGAAAATGTTCTGTTCTCTACTTTGGTTAATAGCATCTGGGGTCTTAAAAGCTTGTGAGCAGCCATCTAAGATACTCCACTGGTCTCACCCCATCTAGAAAAGGGAGAATGAAGAAAAAGAAAGACACAAGGGAAAGATTAGTCCAAGGACTAATGGACTACAACTACCACAGCCTCCACCAGACTGAGTCCAGCACAACTAGATGTTGCCCTGCTATCATATCATCACCAACTGCTCTGACAGGGATCACAATAGAGGGTCCTGGACAGAGTTGGAGAAAAATGTAGAACAAAATTCCAACTCACAAAAAAAAAAAAAGACCAGACTTACTGGTCTGACAGAGACTGAAGAAACCCTGAAAGTATGGCCCCCAGACACTCTTATAGCTCAGTAAAAAAGTCACTCCTGAAATCTACCCCTCAGCCAAAGATTAGACAGGCCCATAAAACAAAACTAGACTAAATGGGCACACCAGTCCAGGGCCAGGACAAGAAGGCAGGAGGGGACAGGCAAGCTGGTAATGGGGAACCCAAGGTCAAGAAGGGGAGAGTGTTGACGCGTCCTGGGGTTGGCAATCAATGTCACACAACAATATGTGTATTAACTATTTAATGATAAACTAGTTTGCTCTGCAAACCTTCATCTAAAGTACAATTTAAAAAAATTTTTTTTAAATCAAAGGATGGAAAAAATACATCAAGCAAACAGCAACCAAAAAAGAGCAGGAGTGGCAATTCTAATCTCAGATAAAACAGACTTTAAAACAAAAATAAAATAAAAGCCAAGGAAGTACATTATATACTGATTAAACACACAATCCACCATGAGGACATAACCGTAATAAATATCTATGCACCCAATGACAGGGCTCCAAAATACATTAAAAAAAAAAACTCTTAACAGCACTGAAAAGAGAAATTGATGATTCCAACTCATAGCGACTCTACAGGACAGAGCAGAACTGCCCCACAGGGTTTCCAAGAAGCACCTGGAAGATTCAAACTGCTGATCTTTTGGTTAGCAACCAAACTCTTAACCACTACACCACCAAGCTTTCCACAATAATAGTAGGAGATGTCACACCTCTTGGTGAGGGACAGAACATCTAGAAAGAAACTCAACAAAGAAACTCAACAAAGATACAGAAGATATAAGGCCACAATCAACCAACTTGACCTCACAGACATATATAGAACACTCTACCCTACGCCAGCAAAGTACACATTCTTTTCCAACTCACATGGAACGTTCTCCAGAACAGACCACATCTTAGGCCACAAAGCAACCCTCAACAAAATCCAAAACACTGAGAAAACATAAAGCATCTTCTCTGATCACTGTGCCATAAAAGTAGAAATTAATACCAGGAAGAGCAAGGAAAACAAAATCAAATACATGGAAACTGAGTAATGCCCTGCTTAAAAACCACTGGGTAACAGATGGAATCAAATAATTCCTAGAATCAAACAAGAATGAAAACATATTATACCAAAACCTTTGGGACACAGCAATGGCAGCACTCAAAGAGGTCAATTTATAGCAATAGATGCAAACATCAAATAAGAAGAAAGGGACAAAATCAAAACATTAGCCATACAACTTGAACAAACCAAAAGAGAACAGCAAAAGAATCCCACAGCCACCAGAAGAATGGAAACAATAAAGATTGGAGCAGAAATAATTTAAAGAGAATAGAAAAACAATAGAAAGAATCAATAAAACCAAAAGTTAGTTCTTTGAAAGAATCAACAAAATCCACAAACCACCGGACAAACTGACAGATGAAAAACAGGAGAGGACGTAAATAACCCAAATACGAAATGAAACAGGGGACATTACAACAGACCCAACTAAAATAAAAAGAATCATAACAGAGTACTATGAAAAACTATACTCCAACAAATTTGAAAACCTAGAGGAAATGAAAACATTTCTAGAAACACACTACTTACACAAACTAACACAAAGTTAGGTTGAAAATCTGAACAGACCTATAACAACTGAAGAGATTGAAAAGGTAATGTAAGAAACTCCTGACAAAAAAAGCCCTGGCCCAGATGGCTTCACTGGAGAATTCTACCAAACATTCAGAAAAGAGCTTGCACCAGTACTACTCAAACTACTTCAGAACAGAGAAAAGGTAGGGATATTTCCAAATTTATTCTATGAAGCCAGCATAACCCTGATACCAAAACCAGGCAAAGACACCACAAAAAAAGAAAATTACAGACCAGTATCTCTCATGAATATAGATGTAAAAATTCTCAACCAAATCCTAGCCAAGAGAACTCAGCATCATCTAAAAAAAGTAATAATACACCCCAACCAAGTGGGATTCATACCAGGTATGCAAGGATGGTTCAAAATTATACAATCAATCAACCACATACATAAAACAAAAGAATCACATGATCATCTCAATCAACGCAGAAGCAGCATCTGACAAAGTCCAACACCCATTCCTGATAAAAATTCTCAATAAAATAGGTAGAGGGGAAATCCCTTAACATAATAAAAGTCATCTATAAAAAAAAAAAGAAATTGCTGAATGTAGATCTAATTTCAAGCTCCAATTCAAAGAAACCAAAAATAGAAACTGTGGATAACTGCAAGGCAGGATAACTCCCATGCCTGGACCCATACTCAAAGACATGCACTCAGCCTTACATCAACACTGGTAAATAAACATGCATATATGTTTTAAGAATAAAAGACTTTTAAGGTATCATGGGCTATTTTGGGGAGCCCTGATGGCACAGTGGTTAAGCATTTGGCTGCTAACCAAAAGGTCAGCAGTGAAAATCCACTAGCCACTCCTTGGAAACCGTATGGGGCAGTTCTACTTTGTCCTATAGGGTTGCTATGAGTCAGAGTCGACCCAACGACAATGAGTTTGGTTTGGTTTTCTTAATTGACTTTTTGGTTCACTGAAAAACTACCAATCACAATAGACAGAATGACTTTTAAAAGTAAAAATGGTGATCGTGGTAATGATAAAATTAACACCTCTCAACTCTACATATTATCTCTTCAAGAGAGCAGGGGAGGAAAACATGGCACTTCAACTGACTCCGCACAATCATCAGAAAAGAGTGTTGGTCCTGTCCAGCGCAAAGGAGAATGAAGAAAACCAAAGACTCAAGGGAGAAGGGAGTAATTAGTCCAAAGAACTAATGGACCACATGAACCACAACCTACACAACCCCAAGACCAGAAGAACTAGATGGTGCCTGGCTATTGCTACCAACAGCTCTGACTGCGATCACAACAGAGGGTACCGGACAGAGCGGGAGAAAAACGTAGAACAAAAAATCAAATTCACAAAAAAGACCAGACTCAACTGATCTGACAGAGACTGGAAGAATCTCCGAGACTATGGCCCCAAGACACCCTTCTGACCTGGAACTGAAGTCATTCCTGAAGACAATCTCCTAGCCAAACAATAAACAAGCCTATGAGTAAATAACACCCAAGAGGAACGTACTCCTTAGAATAATCAATTTTATAATATTGAAAGGGCATTATCTGCCCAAAAGCAAAGATGAGAAGGTGGAAGGGGGTAGAAAATCAGGGCAAAAGGAAGCAGGGAACCCAGGGCAGAAACGGGGAAAGTGCTGACACACTGTGGGGAATGAAACCAAGGTCATGAAACACTTTATGTACAAACAATCAGATGGGAAACTAATTTACTCCGTAAACTATCACCTAATGCACGATTTAAAAAAAAAAAAAAAAAGTGTTAGAAGAATTAAAACCAGATAAATGCCTGGCATGTATGGGTACTCCACTGGAGGCAGCTGGTAGCAGGCTCCCAAGCCTGACATATCTGAAAGTCTGCGATCAAGAAAGTCTAGAATCCGTGTTCTTTATAACACACACGTATGAAAAGTTTTCAGTCTCCAAAAGTTTCCTTTCTAAAAGCACTAAAAATTTCAAGGGAACTGAATAAACAAAAATAGCTGTAGAAAATAAATTTGCCAAATCCTGTGGCTAAGAAACATCATTCTATCCCACATATTATTCATTTACCAGGTGTCAATTCTGTTCCCACTACCAAAACCCTAAGTAAGTGATAGGTGCTTCCCACTTTAGGTGGGAGAGACATCCCCAACAAGATAGGGATAAAAAAACCTATCAGCACAAAGTCTGTATCCGCAATGAGTGTCTGCAGGGCAGGATCCTGAAGTGTGAAACTATGTCTAAGTAATTCCTTAGGGTAAAATTACATTCATTTCTCACATTTAATAAGCAATGCTGGAGAAACTGTATGAAACCAAGGTCAGCAATCACTCTTTTCATGCTATTAAATAACTCCAATACACATGACACATTCTTCCTTTGGTCCACTATCCAATACCTAGGTGTCTATAAAATTCTGAATTGGAAAAAGTTATGTTAGATATATTTACAACAACGACCAGAAAAAAAAAAAAAAAAGTATAGCTGCTGAGGCTACTTATGTACAACCAAATACCTCATGGAATTTGGTTCCTTGGTTTGGATGTTTATGTTTAGGGTCATGGTTTCATGGGAACATCCCAGTTAACTGGCCTAATAACATGTTTAGTGCTTCTGTTCTATCTCCTAGTTTGTTCTGTAGCTGCTTGCAAGCAGCTATACAAGACATAATTGGTCTCTATTTGCCTAGAGCAACAGAGGAAGAAGGAGAGTCAGGACTAGAGGGAGGAAAAGGAATGTGCGGTAAATTGTCTTCAGGAACAACTGTCTCCTTTGCCATGTGAGACCACGAGAACTGGATGGTGCCCGGCCACCATTACTGAACATTCTGATCAAAGATTCTATAGAAGAATCCTGACCAAAGGAAGGAAATACAGAACAGAATTTCAAATTCTCACAGAATCTAGGCTTTCTGGAGCCATGAAGTCTGGGTGAACCCCCAAAACTATTGCTCTGAGATAATCTTTAAACCTTAAAACCAAAATATCCCCTGAAGTATCTTAAAACCAAACAGAAGTTCTAGATTAACTAGTAAAGAATGTCTGTCTTGATCACTGTGCTCTTTTAAGATCTATCTACTATATAGGATTAAACTGGACAACAGCAACTCAAAAGATTATATAGAAAAGTCAGGGGGCAGTGAGTTTATGTTAATGGAGGAGGAACAATTCGGCAAAAGAGGGTGAGAATGGTTGCACAGCTTAAAGACTGTAATCAAAGTCACTGAACTGTACACGTAGACACTGTAGAATTGGTATGTGTTCTGATATGTATGTTCTCAACAACCAAAAGAAAAATAAATTATATTTAAAAAAAAAAAGACCCTAGGTCTCTTCATTTATTCCTATTAGAAGACTTTCTGAAGAACATTTGAAACATATAAGAAGGGTCAAACACGGTATTACACTGGATAAATCAAAAGTTAAATAACAAGCACTGTAAGGTATATATTGTCCTTCTCTTTATATATACCTGCTTGACTCATCATAGGCACACAGCTCAGCATTGAACTGATTTTAGATCAAGGTGCAAAACCTCTTATTTAGAAGTTATTCAATTATGATTATTAAAAAAATTTTTTACAAGAAAGCTGGTGATAGGGAACCCAAGGTTGAGAAAGGACAGTGTTGACATGTCATGGGGTTAACCATTCTCATAAGGCAAGATGTGTACTAACTGTTTAATGAGAAACTATTTGCTCTGTAAACCTTCATCTAAGGTACAAAAAAAAAAGAATTATCTACGTGAGATCAAACTGACAACAGCAACTCAAAAGGTCTGATGGGAAGTCCAGGGGCCAGTGAGTTGAAGATAATGGTGACAGAATAATTTGGAAAAGGATAGTGAGAATAGCTGCACAACTGGAAGAATGTAGATGTCACTGAATTGTATATGTAGAAATTTCTGAAATGCTGTATCTCTGGCTATGTATATTTTCATCAAAAAAAAAAAAAAGTCGAGAAGGGAGAGCGTTGACATGTCGTGGGGCTGTTAACCAACGTCATAAAACACTATGTGTACTTTTTTTTAAAAAACCCTTCACTGGGTAGTCAGTCACTTCAACAAGTTTCTCAAAGCATATAAATACTAATTTGAAAACAATTCTTAAAACCAGTTTGCCTGAATCTCAAAATTACAGAAACGAGAAAGTACTCATTGTGATGGTTAAGGCTGTGTGTCAACTTGGCTGGGCCACGATTCTCAGTGGTTTGGCAGTTGTATGACGTTGTGATCACCTCCATGATGAGAACTGCTGTGAGTAGCCAATCAGTTGAAAGGGAGTTTCCTTGGGCATGTGGCCCCCATCAAATATAAGTGGACACTCCGGCAAGGCTCATGGGCTTTTGCTTGCTCTGGATCCCGCAGCTGACTCCCATTCGTCTAACCTCCAGTTCTTGGGACTTGAGCTAGCAGCTTACCTGCGGTCTTGCCTGCTGATCTTGGGATTCATCAATCTTTACAGCCTGTGAGCAAGAGCCCTGCTCTCTGATCTGCCGATCTTGGGTTCGCCAGCTCCTGCAGCTACATGAATCAGGAGACGCCTCTATCCTGACCCACAAACTTCTACAACCACATGAGCCATTTTCTTGATATAAATCTCTCTATATATATAGACAGATAGATAGATAGATTTATACACTTTACTGGTTTTGCTTCTCTAGAGAACCCAGCCTAAGACACTCATCTCTCATCTTCCCCGCCACTCTTAAAAAAAAAAAAAGACAAAAAAAGATAGTAATTGCTAAATAAAAGAAACATTTAAACAAAAACAAACCAAGAGTGATGACTCTGCCAATTCTTGAACCAATTCTTTGTGCTCTGACTTATCTACCATGACACCATTAATAACAATCACATTATCCACAACACAGTTCTAAATAGTTGGCTCTCACATCTGCCAATCTCAACACTTACTTAAAAAAAAAAATTAGAGAGGGGCAATAATGCTTCACTACTAGTACCTTTTATCATTTCCTTATATATTATATGGCTCTTGATGAGCAGTCACATAGTATGAAAGATATTATAAAAGGCAGATTACTTTAGAAATACTTAAAATCGTTAACCTCAAGGAGGAGAAAAAACACTACAAAACATTTCAGATATCTCTTTTTTCTGGTGATACGAGTTCCAAAAGTAGCTTTTCCAAACCATTTTCAAGCAAAACTAGCTTGGGGATAAAGAATAATTTACAAAATATTACTGCTATTATTTGTTGATAATTTATGGACAAGTTCGCGATTACCTTATTAAATCAGAACACTGGAGAGTTTAAGGCCAACCTTCTGTTTCCACATGTTCCTGATGTGAACTCTGAGCACTCCTTTTAATGAAGCCAGTCACAAATATAAAACAAACAGCTCAACTGAAATAACCCTCATCTCTCCAGGAACAAAAACAAAGGATCCCATAAATGAATCAGTGTCTGCAGGACATAATAAATTAATGCATATCACTCCTTCAATTTTTCCCCTCATAGCTATCTGAACATCTCAAAAATTATCACTAGTGACCAAAATATGTTTAAGAGTCATCCAGACTAAAAATTTTTTGTGAAACTAGAGCTCAAGTTCCTAGCACTTACAAGTAAATGTAATTAAAATGCAGCCACACATAATCTACAAAATCAGCCATAAAAACGGATATAATAAAAGGTAGGTTTTATGTTATGGAAAATAAGCTTGCTTTTCTAATATGTCAAGATACAATTTACATTCTATTACACATCCTAAAGAAAGCCTTAACAAGAACTTTAAATATGAAGACAGGAGCACACCAAGAAAAAAGCATGTCAAAATCCCACCTGTATATCTGTTTTCAACCATTTGGAGTCAAGTCGAGCCTGGGCAACCAAACAGAAAGAATCAGAGGGCATCTTTCCTCCAGTTGCCTCCTAGCTGTCAGATCTGCAAGTAAAACAAAAGTGCTGAAGACATAAAGCTTTTCATAATTTTTAAAAGACCCTCCTGCGAGGTTTCCTGCAGTAGAAGAGAGAAAAACAAAAAAGGAGATAAAGGTGCAAGGGCAGAGGAGTGGAAGAGAGTGAGAGGAGGAGGAAGGAAAAAGAGAAAAATGGAGAGAGAGAGAGAGGAGACAGGGAAAATCCAGTATAGGTAAGAGTTACACGTAGAATTCGCCCGACTTCTTTACTAGTCGGCGAGACCTTGAGAATCGATGGTCATAGAGCAAACGACAATGTCATCCCCCCCTTAAATCCAAAAAGTACACACACAGACGACAGGAAGCCCCTCATTTCAACGATAAATGACACCATCATACATGTACTTTAACCCAGACCAGTGAGGAGTACGTGAAACAAATTAATCAAAATTCACGTCTGCAAAAAACCCCAATCATCCATTAGAAACGGAAAAACAGCAGGAGACCCGCGCCGCGGGCGGTCCAAGCAGGCCTAGGTCCCAACGCCACGCTAACGCCCGCTGGCCCCAGCCCGCCCCCCGCCGCGGCTGCCCAGAGACGGAGGACTTGACACCCCACGGCCCCCGGCCTCGCTTTAGCTACCTGCGGACGCAGCCTCCAGGCCGCCTCTGACTCTGACGGCCGGCGCCCGCAATCCCGACGCCTCTCGCGGCACGGAGAGACGAGAGGACGCCAGACAGCGCCCCGGCCGCCCAGCCAATCGCAGCGAGGAGGCTCTGCGGGCATAGCCAATGTTGTAGAGGAGCCCCCTCGCCCCTCCTTCCCGACGCTTGTTCCTTTCAATCCTGCTCTTCTTCCTCCCTGGAGCGCAACCTCTGCGACCTGGCCAATCGCAGGCGCCAGGAGGCGGGATTTCCTACATCTCACGCACGCACGAACGGATGCACGCGCGCACGTAATCCCGAATTTTTGGCCGGTCCCTGAGCGCTTCTGAAACGGCGGTTTGGACGGAGAGATTTTTCGCAGATGGAAGAATTGGGCCGACGCTGTGCGGTCGGCGAGACAGGCGCCCGGGGAGGTTGGGGGGAGGCCGGAAGAGTCCCTTGCGACCGCCGTCCCGAGCGCTGCGACGGAGACGGCCAAGACACCGGCGGGGCACGCTGTAGTTAAAGTGATAGTCTTAGAGAAACGGTTCCTCACGCCCCCAGCGCGTCCAGCAGCCCACGACTCTGTACTAAGAAACTGGCTCTTGTATCCTGTCTGAGCACGGCCAGTCGAAGAGACTCGAGTCCGGGAGAGCGGCAGGACCGCGCGTCCGGCTCGGACTGCGCAGCAGCAGGAACCCAAGACCCGGCTGGCTGAGCGTGTTGGAGAATATAAGACGTCGCTGGGCTTCGTGAAGAAGACCCAGAAAAGTCTTAATATGTTCTCTTTCATTAATTTTAAGAAGAAAGTGGGATAAACCTATAAACGCGTAGCGTGCTAAATTGGTTCTTGCAAAAACATTTCTGGAAGCTTAGTATTTTCCTACAATACTTTGTTAATGCTATTAATTTCTTCAACTTAAATTTCTCTAATCCATAGACTATGCATTTTTCCTTCCATTCTTCTGTACATAAAGCTGTTTTGTCATTTACAGCATGGTCTCATTTTTAATGTGCTTTTTGCCATCTCTGGTTACTTGCTTGAATTCTTTGCAAATAATTTGGCTGCAGAATTACTGGATTTCTTATGAGAAGACCTAAGTGCAGATCCTAGCTACGACACTCTACAGCAGAATAATCTACAGCATGTATGACACGTCATTTAGACTGAGCTTTGGTATCATCCACAAAATGGGAGTAATAATATTGCTGATACATATGGCACAGGATTGTGGTCAAAATAAAAGAAGAGCTAGGAAGAAGCCTCACTGAAATAGAAACCTTCAATTGAACTGCTTATCAGACTTGCTCACCTGGGAGGTTAAAGACCTTGACTGGGTCTGTCAGTTGGGCTCTACCTGAAAGTGCTCTTTTCTCCTGATCTTTAACCGGACAACACAAGCATTAGTTAGAATGGCCAACCGTACGTTATACAAATGTACTGAGTACTGTCCTTAAATATTATTAGCAACTAAGGGATTAATTTTGTTATATAAATTGAGGTATGTAAGATGTATTTTATTATTTTCTTTAAATCAAATTAGTCTGACTCACCCCAAAAGTTGGGGGGAAATTCCATTTTAGTCCTTATTGGGGCTTCCTCCCTGCCACCCACCACAGTAGAAGATCCCAGGGCCCTTACATGGGTCACAAGACAAAGGGTGCCTTTCAAGTCTTCGGTGCATAGTGATAATGCTCAAGGACCAGGTCTGTACAGTCCCATGAAGCAGCTTAGAGGCATGTGATTCTCAGGAGTGGGAATCTGCCAGACGCAAACCCTAGGGTCTAACCTCCCTTGTCTCCACTGTCTACCATGGTCCAAACCATCATCACCTTCCCTTAGATTACTGCTTTTGCCTTTGACCCCATGCGGTGAGAGGGATCCTGTTATCTAAACCATATCACTTCTCTGCTCAGTGGCATGAGCCAAAGTTATGACCCTCAAGGCCTTGCCTGTCCTGACTCATACACTGCCTTCTTTTTTTTTTTTTTTTTAAAATCAGATACAACCACTCTGCCCTTCCTGTTCAAACACTCAACTGTGCTCCTGCCTTCCTTCTCCCTCCTGGAATGCTCTTCCCCCAGACATCTGTGGGGCTCCCTTCCTCAGGTCTTTCCTCCAGTGTCAGGGAAGTGAAACCTTCCACATCTCTTAAGATGGCAACCAACCTTCACCTCTTCCCTTCCCCAACTCTCTGTGGCACATTCCTTGTATTATTTTTCTTAATAGCAACAAATTACCATGTGTGGAACAATGTATTTTACTTGTTATTTCCTCTTTCTTCCCTGGAATGTAAGATCCATGATGCTGACATCTTGTTTGGTTCAGTGCATGTACAAAATAGGTGCTTAATAAATAATATGTTGAATGAATCCATTATTGTGTGTCCTTTCCTGTCCTCAGCAAGAGTGCGGGCCCCATAACATGCACAACTCCAAGACTTGCCTTTCCTGGCCTCAGAGCATCTCCCAACCCTCACTTTCACTTCCTAACCCCAAGCTGCTGAGGACCTGGCTTCTCTCTCCACCCTCTAGTCTGCC
This sequence comes from Trichechus manatus latirostris, assembly GCF_000243295.1. Lineage (NCBI taxonomy): Eukaryota > Metazoa > Chordata > Mammalia > Sirenia > Trichechidae > Trichechus > Trichechus manatus. The sequence goes on along the minus strand of NW_004443955.1, from coordinate 577,683 downwards.
TTTCTGGGAAGGAAAATCTTCAAGCAGCTTTGGCCCTGAGTTGCAAATACCCTGAGGCAAGGGAACTGGGAGGGATCAACTGCAATGGGATATATCCTTTAAGTGTACTGCCTTAAACACACACAGTAATTAGAGTACAATTCTAGGATGAACCTTGACTGACTTCGACCAGGAATTGGTGAAATCGTTAACCAGATTTGGCTAAGAGAATGATCCTGGTTCGGATGTTCTTGAATCTAAGAGAAAGGCAGTAGTAGTGGCTCAGGCCTAATGACAAGCTGTCACTGCCCTCGGGTCTCTGTACTGTTGTTAGTTGTGGGGAATGGGAGCCTCCAGGTAATCTTGCATCAGGTAAGCGTAGATGCACATTTTAAAGGCCTGAGACTCAGAAATACGTGATTGCCCAAAACTACAAATGCTTCTTAAAAGCCTAACAAAACAAAATACAAGACCAACTTAAGGCTTTTGCTAAAATACAGCTTTTTAAACAAAGGTAAGTAATAAATGTCACACTTCAGATTTTTATGCTTAGCTAGCCCAAATCCCTGCTGCTAGTGGAGCACTGCTGAGCCCAGGAAGGTTTTTCTAGTGGCTTTGACAACTTCAGAGGAGGCAGGTTGGGGATGCACTATCAACAGCAACAGCCTGTCCCTCTGCACTCTTGAGTCTGGCTCCAGTCCGAGAGGCAGCAAAGGCCCCCAAGGAAGGACATTTCAGCTGAGCAGGGTTGACTGAGCAAAGCAGGCTGAGGCTGAGAATGGGAGAACATGACATACTCCAAAACCTAAGAGACAACCAGTGAACCTGTGGGGCAGAGATGTGGTGGCCAGGGAGGTCCAGCACACCTGATGATGTTAGAGAGTCTTGCGAAGAAGCCACTGAAGGGATTTACATCATGGAGGTACATGGTCAGATTCAGGCTCCAAAAACACACTGCACTAGCCAGGGCTCCAGCCAAGTGGAGCACCGTGTGAACTCCCGCCACGGTGAGCCAGGAAGGAGCTATAAGAGATGTCCAGTGGGACAGCTGGCAAAGAGTGGTCAAGTGTGTAGGTCAGTAAGATTGGAGCAGTGTTATTTTCTGATTTGGATTGCTGTGGTTTTGAAGAGAATATCCTTGTTCTTAGGAAATACACATGGAAATATCTAGGATAGAGGAGAATTGTATTTGTAAGTCATTTTGCAAAGGTCAGGGAAAAAAACTGTATAGAGATATCGATAGTGTTAAAAATAACCAAAACTTACCAAAGTTTGAACATAAGATTAATTCTGAACAATACTGGGGAAGCCAGCACAACTTGTACAAGAAAAGGGCATGGAAGCTCCACAGACACAGCCAAACTCCCTGAGAGACTGAATTGCTGGGCAGAGGGCTGTGTAGACCTTGGTCTCGGGGAACATCTAGCTCAATTGGCATAGCACAGTTTATAAAGAAAATGTTCTACATTCTACCTTGGTGAGTAGCGTCTGGGGTCTTAAAAGCCTGTGAGCAGCCATCTAAGATACTCCACTGGTCTCAACCCTTCTGGAGCAAGGGAGAATGAAGAGAACAAGATACAAGGAAAAGATTAGTCCAAAGGACTAATAGACCACAACTACCACGGCCTCCACCAGACTGAGTCCAGCATAGCTAGATGGTGCCTGGCTGCCACCACTGACTGCTCTGACCGGGATCACAACAGAGGCTCCCGGACAGAGCTGAAGAAAAATGTACAACAAAATTCTAACTCACAAAAAAAAAAGGCCAGATTTACTGGCCTGACAGAGACTGGAGAAACCCCAAGAGTATGGCCCCCGACACCCTTTTAGTTCAGTAATGAAGTCACTCCCGAGGTTCACCGTTCAGCCAAAGATTAGACAGCCCCATAAAAAAAAAAAATGAGACTAATGGCGCACAACAGCCCAGGGACGGGGACTAGAATGCAGGAGGTGACAGGAAAGCTGGTAATAGGCAACCCAAGGTTCAGAGGGGACAGTGTTGACATGTCATGGTGTTGTTAACCATTGTCATAAAACAATATGTGTACTAACTGTTTAATGAGAAACTATTTGTTCTGTAAACCTTCATCGAAAGTATAATAAAAAAAATTTATTAAAAAAGATTTATTCTGAGCAGTTATTATACATGCATGTAGGGAGGCCATTCTGATTCCAGAAAAAGCATATGGCTCCAAGAAGCCAGGTACGATGAGGCTTATAAAAACAAGAGGAGGGAGAAATATAGAAGATCAACCATTGGCTAATCTTAACGTTATTGATTGAACACTGCCTTCCTCCTTTACTGAGATCCACTGACCACAGGTTACTTATGGCTTGGCTGCTAATAATTTGGCCCTCCACCCACCTGCAGCCATGAGGCTTTTTGAGATTTAAATTAGGAGGTAATGGTTTGACAACTATCCTTTTCTAGCAGAATGAGACAAAATTACATTGCTATAGAGCAGTTTCTGGCAGGCTTTTGCAGTTTGGGTCAGGCTTTTTATGGTTAATATTTTGTTTCTTGGTGCAGCAGTTAAGAGCTACAGCTGCTAACCAAAAGGACAACAGTTCAAATCCACCAGTTCCCCCTTGGAAACCCTATGGGGCAGTTCTACTCCATCCTATGGGGTTGCTATGAGTCGGAATTGACTCGACTGGCAATAGGTTTTGGTTTTGGATAAGAAAAGCATTAAAATCAAGGTAAGATGTTTGTTATTTCCTATTCAACATGTCCCCCCTTCTGATCATGATTTGATTAGAAACTTTGATTGCTAAGGGTTGGCCACGTGCCAAACCAGGTTCTTTGGGTCTCACAAAACCAAAACACGAAACCCGATGCCATCAAGTCGTTTCTGACTCATAGTGACCCTATATGACAGAGTAGAACTACGCCATAGGGTTTCCAAGGAGCACCTGGTGGATTCAAACTGCTGACCTTTTGGTTAGCAGCCAAGCTCAAGCACTCTGCCACCAGGGCTCCTCAGGTCTCACAAGTACTGTTTTATTGGGGTACCTTTTTGTGAAACATGTTATTCTTGTTGGTTCTTTAGCTTCTTCTCTTTATTGTTCCTCTGGTTGGAATGAGACCATTTGCTGTACCTTAGATGGCTGCTCTCAAGCTTTTAAATCCCTAGACGCAAAGCAGCTTATTAGCTTAATATAAAAGATCAAAATGAGGAGAATGCGTAAGCCAACGGTCTGAAAGGCTTGTCTGATCCACAAAACCCAAATTTCTTAACTATGACCACAGATCACAAGAAGATGCACAAGGAGCATTTGCAGCATGCATTGCATCTGTAATCATGAGCTTCTACTAAAACTATGTCTCAATATACTTCCATTTAGGTGCCATTAATATGTCCACAACAATTTTCTTTTTACCAAAGGACAAACTTCTCCAAGGAAGTAGGTAAATAATTAAGAGCTAATACATTTCATACTGTAATTATCTTTATCTGTACTATTTCAGAGACAGAGAGTGTATAGTATGGTCTACATTAGTAACAGAACCACCTTGTCTAATATAATTTGTAACCTTAAATATATACATAAGTATATGTATACATGTATATTCATAGTTTAAACCAATTTTGGTAACTAAGGGTGTTATTATGGCTGTTAAAGAACAGCCAATTAATGCTCTCTTTGTCAATGGACCCTGATCTGAGAGCAGTTTAGTCAATCGTTCAATGGCTTTCAGCCTTAGTCTCTTTCATATTTTCAAATTTTCCTGTTGGTTAATTGATTATGTACAGCACAACATAAACCAGGTAACAATTCTAATCTGCAGTAGAAAACAAACTCATTAGCTGTCTGTGGTTTCTCAAAGACAGTGAACAAAAATCAGAATTTTGTAACCCACGAGGGCTTACCATAATTCCCAACAGGAACATAAAATTTCTCTCTGTGGTCACCCTCCTATCAATCAAAAGACAAACTCAGAGCAAAGTTTTTCTTGATCTAAAATGTAACTGTTCTTTATTATCTACATAGATGCATAAAGAAAAATGATTTATCTAGTCATAATTGATTCTCTACACATCGCTCTCAAATATAACATTCCAGTCAAAGCTTGGCTATACAACCAAGATTTCCAATTATGCTATGTAAACAAGGGGGACAGATTCTTATTAAACTTATACAAATAACTATATTGCCATAAAAAATAAGAACACTTACTAACAGTTTTCCAATTCTGGAGGGATTCGGGAGAGAAAATTATATTTCATCTTTGTTTGCATTGTTGTTGTTGTTGTTAGGTGCTGTCAAGTTGGTTCCAACTCTTAGCGACCCCATGTACAACAGAATGAAACACTGCCCAGTCCTGCACCATCCTCACAATCGCTGTTATGCTTGAGCCCATTGTTGCAGCCAGTATGTCAATGCATCTCGCTGAGGGTCTTCCTCTTTTTCACTGATCCTCTACTTTACCAAGCATGATGTCTTTCTCCAGGGACTGGTCCCTCCTGATAACATGTCCAAAGTACGTGCGACCCAGTCTAACCATCCTTGCTTCTTAGGAGCGTTCTGGCTGTATTTCTTCCAAGACAGATTTGTTTGTTCTTTTGGCAGTCCATGGTATATTCAATATTCTTCATCAACACCATAATTCAAAGGTGTCAATTCTTCTTTGGGCTTCTTTATTCGTTGTCCAGCTTTCGCATGCATATGAGGCGATTGAAAACATCATGGCTTGGGTCAGGTGCACATTAGTCTTCAAGGTAATATCTTTGCTTTTCAACACTTAAAAGTGATCTTTTACGGCAGATTTGCCCAATGCAATGCGTCTTTTGATTTCTGGGCTGCTGCTTCCATGGATGTTGATTGTTGATCCCAGTAAAATGAAATCCTTGACAACTTCAATCTTTTCTCTGTTCATCATGATGTCGCTTATTGGTCCAGTTGTGAGGATTTTCCTTTCCTTTAAGTTGAGGTGAAATCCATACTGAAGGCTGTAGTCTTTGCTCTTCATCAGTGAGTGCTTCAAGTCCTCTCTCTTTGAGCAAATAAGGTTGTGTCATCTGCATAACAAAGGCTGTTCATGAGTCTTCCTCCAATCCTGATGCCATGTTCTTCTTCATACAGTCTAGCTTCTCAGAATTTTTGCTCAGCATACAGATTGAATAATTATGGTGAAAGCATACAACCCGACACACACCTTTCCTGACTTTAAACTATGCAGTATCCCCTTGTTCTGTTCGAATGACTGCCTCTTGATCTGTGTACAGGTTCCTCATGAGCACAATTAAGTGTTCTGGAATTCTCATTCTTAACAATGTTATCCATAGTTTGTTACTATCCACACAGTTGAATGCTTTTGCATAGTCAATAAAACACAGGTAAACATCTTTCTGCTATTCTCTGCTTTCAGCCAGGATCCATCTGACCTGGTTCCCTGTCCACTTCTGAATTCAGTTTGAATTTCTATGCTGGGAATGGCAACTAGAAGAGGAATCGCATTGCATTCATGGTCAAAAAGAACATTTCAAGATCTATCCCGAAGTACAACGTTGTCAGTGATAGGATAATATCCATACGCCTACAAGGAAGTTCAGTTAATACAACTATTATTCAAATTTCTGCACCAACCACTAAGGCCAAAGATGAAGAAACTGAAGATTTTTACCAACTTCTGCAGTCTGAAATTGATCGAACATGCAATCAGGATGCATTGATAGTTACTGGTGATTGGAATGTGAAAGTTGGAAACAAAGAAGGATTGGCAGTTGGAAAATAATGGCCTTGGTGATAGAAACGATTCTGGAGATTACATGATAGAATTCTGCAAGACCAACGACTTCTTCACTGCAAATATCTTTTTCAACAACATAAATGATGACTGCACACGTGGACCTGGCCAGATGGAATACACAGGAATCAAATCAACTGCATCTATGGAAAGAGATGATGGAGAAGCTCAATATCATCAGTCAGAACAAGGCCAGGGGCCAAGTGCAGAACCGACCATCAATTACTCATATGCAAGTTCAAGGTGAAGCTGAAGAAAATTAGAACAAATCCATGAGAGCAAAAGTATGACCTTGAGTATATCCCACATGAATTTAGAAACCATTTCAAGAATAGATTTGACATATTGAACATTAATGACCGAAGACCAGATGAGTTGTGGAATGACATCAAGGATATTATATATGAAGAAAGCAAGAGGTCATTAAAAATATAGGAATGAAAGAAAAGACCAAAATGGATGTCAGAAGAGAATCTCTAACTTGCTCTTGAACGTCGAGTAGCTAAAGCAAATGGAAAAAATGATGAAGTAAAGGAGCTGAACAGAAGATTTCGAAGTGTGGCTCGATTAGACAAAGTGATTATAATGACATGTGAAAAGACCTGGAGTTAGAAAGCCAAAAGCTGAAAAAACTGAAGAAAAAATTCAAGATTCAAGTTGCAGTATTGAAGGATTTCTAAGGGCAAAATGTTAAATGACACAGAAAGCATCAAAAGAAGATGGAAGGAATAGACAGAGTCACTATACCAAAAGGAACTGGTTGACGTTCAACCATTTCAGGAGGTAGCATATGATCAGGAACTGGTGGTGCTGAGTGAAGAGGTCCAGGCTGCACCTAAGGCATTGGTGAAAAATAGGGCTCCAAGAATTGATGGAATACCAATTGAGATGTTTCAACAAACAGATGCAGTGCTGGAGATGCTCACTCACCTATACCAAGAAATTTGGAAGACAGCTACATGGACAACTGACTGGAAGAAATCCATATTTATGCCCATTCCAAAGAAAGGTGATCCTACCAAATGCAGAAATTATCGAACAATATCATTAGTATCACACACAAGTAAAATTTTGCTGAAAAGTGGTTACAGCAGTACATTGACAAGGAACTGTCAGAAATTCTAGCTGAATATTTTGCATGAACATCATCTATTAAATTATTGTAAATTATAGATAGTTCAGGAGAAAAGATAAAATGATCTTATATCCAGAAAACAGAACATTAAAACATCAATAATATGCCCCCACATAAAATCCATAATAATCCATTAGTCCACTCAGTTCTGTAATTAATTTCCGTTCTATTTATCCTGGATGAGCAGTCATGAATCCACCAAATTCTCCATAAGAATTCTGGAAATCTTGATTCAGTCCAGTGGTATAAGCAGTGCCATTTATAAGTCCGTGTCCAAGTACTTGGCATAGTTGTCTTTATGGCTCCCTTTTGGTGGTTAATTTATTAATGATAATAATTCATATATGTTAAAGACCTGATGAGAATTCCTAAAACACACTAAAATATCCAAAATAAAATATGGAGAGTTAAAAAAAAAAAAAGCAAAACCTCATGGGATTTGGTTCCTTGGTTTGGAGGTTTAGGGTCATGGTTTCATGGAACCTCATAGTTAATTGACCTAATAATGTGTTTGGTGTTTCTGTTCTAGCTCCTAGTTTGCTGCGTAGTGCCTGGATCTTAAAAGTTACAAGTGGCCATCTAAGGCATGACAATTGGTCTCTATTACACCTGGAGCAATAGAGGAAGAAGGAGAGTCAGGAATAGGAGGAGGATATGGCATGTGTAGCTAATTGCCTCCATGCCTCCATGAACAACTGCCTCCTTCGCCACGAGACCAGAATAACTGGGTGTTGCCTGGCTACCTTACTGAACATTTTGATCAAAGACTTCATATGCTGATCAAAATGCTGATCAAAATGCTGATCGAAAGGGGGAAAAGGTAGAACAGAATTTCAAATTCTCATGGACTCCAGACTTGCTGGAGCCATGGATGCTGAATGAACCCCTGAAACAATTGCCCTGAGATAATCTTTAAACCTTAAACCCAAAATATTCCTGAAGTCTTCTTAAAACCAAACAATAAGTTAGCTTAACTGGTAAACAATGTCTGCCTTGAGCATTATGCTCCTTTAAGAATTATCTATACGGGATCAAATTGACAACAACAACTCAAAAGACTAGATGGCAATCTTAGGTGGCAGTGAGTTTATGTTAATGGGGGAGGAACAATTCAGAAATGGAGGGTGAGAATGGTCGCACAACTCAAAGAATGTAATCAATGTCACTGAATTGCAGAAACGGTTGCATAGGTGTGTGTTTTGTTGTGTATATTCTCAACAACAACAAAGTAAATTTTAAAAAAATAAAATAATGCAAAGCAAAATAAAAGTCAACTCAAAATAAAACTTCAAAATATCTCTAAACAGGATTTTGGGAAGGTGGTTGCGTAAACAGACCATCATTCTGACTCTCCCCACAAATACAACAAGGAAACGGTGCACAGCTTTGCGAGATGCTGAATCGAGGAGCGGAGGAAAGCAAGAAGGAACTGCAAACAGGCAAGATTGACCGAATCAACAACAAGTCTTATAGGTAGGAAAATCTCTTCTCCCACCATCCCACCCATCCCCCAGCTTCACAAACCGCAGGCTTCTGTGAACTGGAGAATTGGCCCCAGAAAAGGAGCCTCTTCCTTAACCATCACAACCTCTGCATGTGCAAACAGACAGAGCCCCAAGCTTCTACTCTAAAATCAACATGGCAAACCTCCCAGGATCTGTTCGGAGTGTGCCAATACCTCCTCAACGTGGACACTGTTGGTTGCAAGCCTACTGTGAATTGCTACAGAAGGCCCATACAGTGGAGTCTGCTCTTATAGTCAACACTCTACCTGTTTCCCTGTGCCGTCCGTAGCTCAGGACTCTAAAACTATCAGGACAGACCTCCCAGGTAGTCAGGTCAGGTCTGTCTGCATGGAAAAGTCTAAGGGCTAGTAATAAGATATTTATGCTGGATAATGCTAAATATTTTGTCCTTTATGTTTTTGAATAACAAATATATAAAAGGCAAGGATAAAATTATGTTACAGGGCACATGGAATATAAAGAAGTAATTAGTGATAACAACTAAAGGGGGAGAGGAATGGTATAGGTATAGAATTTCTCACATGTTACTGAAGTTAAGTTGCTACCAACTTACCCTAGAATGTTATAAATACAAGTTGCTAAATGTAAGATTCATGGTAACCACTAAGAAAAAAACATTTTTTTAAAAAAATACACAAAAGAAAAGACCAGATTTACTGGCCTAAAGGAGACTGGAGAAACCCCGAGAGTATGGCCCCCAGACACCCTTTTAGCTCAGTGGTGAAGTTATCTCTGAGCTTCACCGTTCAGCCTGGGAGTGGACAGCCCCGTAAAACCAAATGAGACTAATGAGGTACAGTAGTCCAGTGACAAGGGCCAGAAGGCAGAAGGGGACAAGGAAGCTGGTGATAGGGAACCCAAGGTTGAGTAAGGATATTGTTGATGTGTTGTGAGATTGTTAACCATTGTCATAGGGCAACATTTGTAGTAACTGTTAAATGAGAAACTATTTTGTTCTGTAAGCCTTCATCTTAAGTGAGAATAATAGCACAATTGGAAGAGCATAGTCAATGTCACTGAACTGTGCGTGTAGAAATTTTTGAAATGGTGTCTTTGACTATGTGTATTTTCACCAAAAAAAAAAAAGGTTGAGAAGTTAGAGGGTTGACATGTTGTGGGGTTGTTAATCAATGTCATAAAACAATATGTGTACTACTGTTTCATGAGAAACTATTTGTTCTGTAAGCCTTCACCTGAAGTACAATTAAAAAAAAAATACACAAAAGAGAAAGAAGGGAACCAAAAAGGCTCCCTACAATAAACAAACAGAACACAAAAGCAAGCAGTACTAAAGGACAAAGACAAAGAAGGCTTAAGACTCACAAAAAAAAATAATAAATTGGCAGAAGTAAGTCACTTCTTATCAGTAATTACAGTGAATGTAAATGGCTAAATGCTCTAATCAAAAGGCAGAGAGTGAGAGAATGGATTAAAAAAAAACCCATAATTTAACTATATGCTGTTTACAAGAGACACATCTTAAACCCAAGGGCACAAATAGGTTGAAAGTGAAAGGATGGGAAAAAAATTCCATGCAAATAAAAACCAAAAGAGAGCAGGGATAGCAATGTAAGACAAAGTAGACTTTAAGACAAAATCTCATGGAAGAGATAAAGATGGACATTATATAGTGATAAAAGTATCAATTAATCAAGAAGATTTAACAATCATAAATACACACGCACGCAACATCAGGGCACCTAAATATATAAAACAAACACTGGTAGAATTGAAGGAAGAAATAGATAGTACTACCATAATAGTTGGAGACTTCAATACACCACTTTCAATGTTGGACAGAACATCTAGTAAGAAGATCAACAAGGAAGAAGAGGGCTTGAATGACACTACAAAACAACTAAATTTAACAGTACTACATAGAACTCTGTACCCAAAAACAGCACAATATACATTCTACCTGAGTGCACATGGATCATTCTCAAGGATAGACCACATGTTAAGTCATAAACAAGTCTTGATGAAATTAAAAAGATTTAAATCATACAGGTACTTTCTCTGACCATGACTGAGTGAAGCTAGAAATCAATAACAGAAAAAAAACAGGGAAATGCACAAACATATGTAAATCAAACAACACACTGTTAAACTACCAATGGGTCAAAGAAGAAATCAAAAGAGAAATCACAAATTTCCTAGAGTCAAATGAAAATGAAAACACAACATATCAATACTTACGGGATGCAGCAAAGGCAGCGCACAGAAAGAAACTTATAGCAATCAATGCGTACATGAAGAAAAAAGAAAGATCTCAAATCAATAGCCTAAGTCGACAGAAACTAGAGAGGACCAAACTAAGCTAAACTCACCAGAAGAGAAGAAATAACAAAGATCAGAACAGAAATAAATAAAATTGAAAGCAGAAAAACAGTGGAGAGAAACAGAAGTTGGTTCTTTGAAAAAAATCAATAAAATTGACAAACCTTTAGCTAGACTGACAAAGAAGAGAAAAATGCAAATAACCAAAGTAAAGAGGGAGCATTACAACTAACGCAACAGAAATGAAGAGAATTATGACAGAATATTATGAACCCTCACATCTATGGTCAACTAATTTTTGACAAGGGTGCTAAGTCCGTTGGATAGGGAAAGAAGAGTCTTTTCAATAAACAGTGCTGGGAAAATTGGATTTCCACATGCAGGAAAATGAAACAGGATCCATGCTTCACACCATACACAAAAACAATTTCAAAATGAATTAAGGACCCAAATGCACAAACTGAAACCATACAATTCATAGAAGCAAAAAGCAAGGGAAATGCTTTTGGCAATGGATTATCTAATACAATAACAGTAGCACAAACAACAAAAGACAAAATAAAAAAGTTAAAAACTTTTTCATCAAAGGAACCACCAAATAAGTGAGAAGACAAGCTACTGCCTGAGAGAACATTTTCAGAAACCATATATCCAACAAGAACCTAATAACCAAAATATATAGAAAACTTCAACAAATTAATAACAAAACGACAAAAAAAAAAACAAAACAAAACAACGCAGCCATAAAATGGGCTAAGGACTTAATAGACATTTCACCAAACAAGACATTCAAATCACCAACAAACACTTAAAAAGATGCTCAGCTAACGTAGTTTATAAAGAAAATGTTCTTCATTCTACCTTGGTGTGTAGTGTCTGGGGTCTTAAAAGCCTGTGAGCAGCCATCTAAGATACTCCACTGGTCTCACCCCCTCGGGAGCAAGGGAGAATGAGGAAAACAAGATACAAGGGAAAGATTAGTCCAGAAGACTACTGAACCACAGCTACCACAACCTCCACCAGACTGAGTCCAGTACACCTAGATGATGCTCGGCTACCACCACTGACTGCTCTGACCGGGATCACAACAGAGGGTCCTGGACAGAGCTGGAGAAAAATGTAGAACAAAATTCTAACTCAAAAAATGACCAAACTTACTGGCGTGACAGAGACTGGAGAAACCCCAAGAGTATGGCTCAGTGGTGAAGTCACTCCTGAGGTTCACCCTTCAGCCAAAGATTAGACAGCCCCATAAAGCAAAACAAGACTAATGGGGCACAACAGCCCAAGGACAAGGACCAAAAAGCAGGAGAGGACAGGAAAGCTGGTAATAGGGAACCCAAGGTTGAGAAGAGACAGTGTTGACATGTCGCAGGTTGTTAACCAACATCATAAAACAATATGTATACTGTTTTATGAGAAACTATTTGTTCTCTAAACCTTCATCTAAAGTACAATAAAAAAAATTTTTTAAAGAAATAATGCTTTCATATCAGATATGAAAAAAAAAGATGCTCAGTGTCATTAGCCATCAGAGAGATGCAAATCAAAACCACAATGAGATACAATTTCACTCCCCCTGGGACGGCTAAGACAAAAAAAGAAAACAACAAGTGATGGCGAATATATGGGGAAATTAGAACCATTACCCATTGCTTAGTGGGAATGCCAAATGGTTCAGTCATTGTGGAATACAGTGTGGTGGTTCCTCAAAAAAACTAAAAATAGAAGAACCGTATCATCCAGCAATTTCACTCCTAGATATATACCCCAAAGACTTGAAAGCAGAGATTGTAACAGAGACTTGTACTCCAATGTTCATTGCAGCACTATTCACAATAGCCAAATGTGGAAACAACCTGAATACCCATCAACAGACGAATAGATGAACAACATGTGGTACATACATAAAATGGAATACTACTCAGCCAGTAGGACAAATGAAGACTTGATACATGCTACAATATGGATTATGCTGAGTGAAATAAACCAATCACAAAAGAACAAATACTGTATGATCTCATTTATATGAAAAGACAAGAAACGACAAACATAGAGAACAAAGTTTATTAGTGGTTACCAGGGTCAGGATGGAGGGGGTAAAGGGGGATTAGGGTGATAAAAATATTCCACTGATTAAGGGTAGGGTTGCACAACCAACTATTGTAATTGCTGTCAGTAAGTTGTACACCTGTAAAAAGTTGAATTGGCAAAAGTTGTGATTGATATAACAGTGACCAAAAAAAAAAAAAAAAGAAAAGAAACTGTAGCTGCCGTGGCTGATTATGTACAACCAAAAACCTCATGGGATTTGGTTTCTTGGTTTGGAGGTTTAGGGTCATGGTTTCATGGGACATCCAGTTAATCATCCTAATAACTTGTTCAGTGCTCTGTTCTACCTCTTAGTTCAACACGTAGTGCCTGGGGTCTTAAAAGCTTGTAAGCAACCATCCAAGGCAAAACAATTGGTCTCTATTCGCCTGGAACAACAGAGGAAGAAGGAGAGTTAGGAATAGGAGGAGGATATGGAAGGTGTGACTAATTGCTTGTATGGTATAACTGTCTCCTTTGCCATGAGACCAGAAGAACTGGATGGTGACCGGCTACCATTACTGAACATTTTGGTCAAAGATTTCACAGAAGAATCCTGACCAAAAGAGGGAAAATGCAGAACAGAATTTCAAATTCTCATGTACTCCAGACTTGCTGGAGCCATGAAGGTTGGATGAACCCTTGAAACTATTGCAACGGGATAATCTTTTTTTTTTTTTTTAATTGCATTTTAGGTGAAAGTTTACAGCTCAAGTCAGTTTCTCGTACAAAAATTTATACACACATTATTATGTGACCTAGTTCCTATCCCTATAATGTGACCTCACATTCCTCCTCTCCACCCTGGATTTCCCGTGTCCATTCAACCAGCTCCTATCCCTTTCTGCCTTCTCATCTCACCTCCGGACAGGAGCTGCCTTTAGTCTCACGTATCTACTTGAACTAAGAAGCACACTCTTCAAGAGTATCATCTTATGTCTTATAGTCCAGTCCATTCTTTGCCTGAAGAGTTGGCTTCAAGTTTTGGGTTAACAGAGAGTCCGGGGGACATGTCTTCTGGGGTTCCTCTAGTCTCAGTTAGACCATAAAATCTAGTCTTTTTACAAGAATTTGAGTTCTGCACCCCACTTTTCTCCTCTGCCATCAGGGACTCTCTGTTGTGTCCCCTGTCAGCGCAGTCATTGGTGGTAGCCGGGCACCATCTAGTTCTTCTGGTCTCAGGCTGATAGAGTCTCTGATTTACATGACTCCTTTTGTCTTTTGGGCTAATGTTTTCCTTGCGTCTTTAGTGTTCTTCATTCTCCTTTGCTCCAGGTGGGTTGGAACCAATTAATGTATCTTAGATGGTTGCTCACTAGCTTTTAAGACCCCAGACACCACTCACCAAAGTGGGATGCAGAACATTTTCTTAATAAACTTTGTTACACCAATTGACCAAGATGTCCATTGAAACCATAGTCCCCAGACCCCTGTACCTGCTACACTGTCCCTTGAAGTGTTTGGTTGTGTTCGGGAGAGATCTGAGCTTTTGGTTTAGACCAGTTGTGCTGATTTCCCCTGTAGTGTGTGTTGTCCTTCCCTTCGCCTATGATGATTCTTATCTACTATCTAGTTAGTAAATAGCCCTCACCCTCCCTCCCCACCCTCATAACCATCAAAGTATGTTTTCTTCTGTGTTTAAACCTTTTCTTGAGTTCTTATAATAGTGGTCTCATACAATATTTGTCCCTTTGTGACTGACTAATTTCACTTAGCATAATGCCTTCCACATTCATCCATGTTATGAGCTGTTTCACGGATTTATCATTGTGCTTTATCATTGCATAGTATTCCATTGTGTGAATATACCATAATTTGTTTATCCATTCCCTCAATATGGGCACCTAGGTGGTTTCCATCTTTTTGCTATCGTGAACACTGCTGCAATGAACATTGGTGTGCATATATCTATTCTTGTGACAGCTGTTATTTCTCTAGGATATATTACAAGGAGTGGGATTTCTGGATCTTATGGAACTTCTATTGCTAGTTTTTTAAGGAAGCGCCAAGTCAATTTCCAAAGTGGTTGTACCATTTTACATTCCCAGCAGCAGTGTATAAGTGTTCCAGTCTATCCACAACCTCTCCAGCATTTATTAATTTGTGTTTTTTGGATTAATGCTAGCCTTGTTGGGGTGAGATGGTTTCTCATTGTAGTTTTGATTTGCATTTCTCTAATGGCTAATGATCATGAGCATTTTCTCCCGTATCTGGTAGCTGCCTGAATGTCTTCTTTGGTGAAGTGCCTGTTCATATTCTTTGCCCATTTTTTAATTGGGTTATTTGTCTTTTTGCGGTTTAAGTTTTGCAGTATCTCGTAGATTTTAGAGATTAGACCTTGATCGGATATGTCATAGCCAAAAATTTTTTTCCCAGTCTGTAGGTTGTGTTTTTACTCTTTTGGTGCAGTCTTTTAATGAGCATTAGTGTTTGATTTTTAAGAGCTCCTGGTTACCTAGTTTCTCTTCTGGTGTATATGCATTGTTAGTTATGGTTTCTATTCTGTTTGTGCTCTGTATTAAGGCTCCTAGCATTGTCTCTATTTTTTCTTCCATGATCTGTATTGTTTTAGATTTGATATTTAGGTCTTTGATCCATTTTGAGTTAGTTTTTGTGCATGGTGTGAGGCATAGATCTTGTTTCAGTTTTATGCAGATGGGTATCCAGTTATGCCAGCACCATTTGTTAAAGAGACTGTCTTTTCTCCAATTAACAGACTTTGGGCCTTTGTCAAATATCAGCTGCTCATAGGTGGATGAATTTACTTCTGGATTCTCAATTCTGTTCTACTGGTCTACGTATCTGTTTTTTGTACCAGTACCAGGCTGTTTTGACTACCATGGCAGTATAATAGGTTCTAAAATCAGGTTGTGTGAGGCCTCTCACTTTGTTCTTCTTCTTCAGTAATGCTTTACTTATCTGGGGCCTCTTATCTTTCCATATGAAGTTGGTAATCTGTTTCTCCAGCTCATTAAAAAATGTCGTTGGAATTTAGATCGGGATTGCATGGTATTTGGGTAGAATTGACATTTTCACAGTGTTGAGTCTTCCTGTCCATGAGCAAACTATGTTTTTGACTTATGTAGGTCTCTTTTGGTTTCTTGCAGTACTGTCTGGTAGTTTGCTTTGTATAGGTCTTTTAGGTCTTTGGTTAGATCTATTCCTAAGTATTTTATCTTCTTGGGGGCTATTGTAAATGGTATTGATTTGGTGATTTCCTCTTCGAAGTTCCCTTTGTTGGTGTAGAGGAATCCAACTGAGTTTTGTTTACCTTGTATCCTGATACTGTGCTGAAATCCTCTATTAGTTTCAGTAGTTTTTTTGTGTATTCTTTGGGATTTTCTGTGTATAAGATGATATCATCTGCAAATTGGGATACTTTTACTTCTTCCCTGCCAATTTGGATGCACTTTATTTCTTTTTCTAGCCTAATCACTCTGCCTAGGACCTCCAGCACAGTGTTGAATAAGAGTGTTGATAAAGGGCATCCTTGTCTGCTTCCTGTTCTCAAGGGGAATGCTTTCAGACTCCATTTAGGATGATGTTGGCTGTTGGCTTTGTATAAATACCCTTTATTATGTTGAAGAATTTTGCTTCTATTCCTATTTTGTTGAGAGTTTTTATCGTGAATGGGTTTTGGACTTTGTTGGATGCCTTTTCTGCATTGATTGATAAGATCATGTGTTTGTCTTTTGTTTTATTTATGTGATGGATTACATTGATTGTTTTTCTCAGGTTGAACCATCCCTGCATACCTAGTATGAATCCCACTTGGTCATGGTGAATTATTTCTTTGATATGTTGTTGAATTCTATTGGCTAGAATTTTGTTGAAAATTTTTGCATCTATGTTCATGAGGGATATTGGCCTGTAATTTTCTTTTGTTGTGGTGTCTTTACCTGGTTTTGATAACAGGGTTATGCTGGCTTCATAGAATGAGTTTGGGAGTATTCCACGCTTTTCTATGCTCTGAAATGCCTTAGTAGTAGTGATGTTAACTCTTCTCTGAAAGTTTGGTAGAACTCTCCAGTGAAGCCGTCAGGTCCAGGGCTTTTTTTTTGTTGTGAGATTTTAACTATCTATTTAATCTCTTTTTTTGTTATAGATTAATTTGGTTGTTCTACCTCTGTTTGTGTTAGTTTAGGTAGGTAGCGTGTTTCTAGAAATTTCTACATTTCCTCTAGGTCTTCAAATTTGTTGGAGTACAATTTTTCATAGTATTCTGTTATGACTCTTTTAATTTTAGTTGTGTCTGTATCACCCATCTCATTTCTTATTCAGTTTACTGCTTCCTCTCTCTCTTGTTTTTCTTTTGTCAGTTTGGTCAATGGTTTATTGATTTTGTAGATCTTTTCAAAGAACTAGCTTTTGGTCTTGCTAACTCTTTCAATTGTTTTTCTGTTCTCTATTTTATTTAATTCTGCTCTAATTTTTATTATTTGCTTTCTTCTGGTGCTCAGGGGCTTCTCTTGCTGCTCTCTTACTACGTGTTCCAGTTGTAGGGTTAATGTTTTGATTTTGGCCCTTTCCTCTTTTTGAATGTGTGCTTTTGTTGCTATAAACTGACCTCTGAGCACTGCTTTTGCTGTGTCCTAAAGGTTCTGGTAGGATGTGTTTTCATTCTCATTTGATTCTGTGAATTTCTGTATTCCTTCCTTAATTTCTTCTATAACCCAGTTGTTTTTGAGCAAGGTGTTGTTCAATTTCCAGGTATTTGATTTTTTTTCCCTTGCTTTTTCTGTTATTAATTTCTACTTTTATGGCTTTATGGTCAGAAAAGATGCTTTGTAATACTTCGATGCTTTGGATTTTGTTAAGGCTTGCTTTGTGGCCTAATACGTGTTCTGTTCTGGAGAATGTTCCATGCGTGTTGGAAGAGAAAGTATACTTGGCTGCTGTTGGGTGGAGTGTTCTGTATATGTCTATGAGATCATGTTGGTTGATTGTGGCATTTAGATCTTCCATGTCTTTAATGTTCTGTCCGTCACCGAAAGTGGTGTATTGAAATCTCCTAGTATTATTGTGGAGTTGCCTATTTCTCTTTTCAATACTGTTTGAGTTTGTTTTATGTATTTTAGAACCCTGACTTTGGGTGCATAAATATTTACTATGGTTATGTCCTCCTGGTGTATTGACCCTTTAATCATTTTATAGCGTCTTTCCTTACCCTTTGTGGTGGATTTTGCTTTAAAATCTATTTTGTCAGAGATTAATATTGCCACTTTTGCTCTTTTTTGAATGTTATTTGCCTGATATATTTTTTCCCTTCCTTTGAGTTTTAGTTTGTTTGTGTCATTAAGCCTAAGGTGAGTCTCTTGTATACAGCAAATAGAGGAATTGTGGTTTTTTAATCCATTCTGCCACTCTCTGTCTCTTTATTGGTGCATTTAGTCCATTTACATTCAGCGTAATTATTGATAGGTATGAGTTTAGTGCTGTCACTTTGATGTATTTGTGTGTGTGTGTTGTTGACAGTTTGTTCCACTTAATATTCTGTGCTGAGATATTTTTCTATATGTATTTTCTTTTCATCTTTTTCCTTGTTGCTGATTTTGTATTTGGTGAGTCTTTATGATTTTCTGTTTTTTTATTTTGATGTGTAGGATTGTCAGTTTCCTTTGTGGTTACCTTAATATGTACCCCTGTTTTTCTAAGTTTAAACCAATCTATTATTTCTTTATATTGTCTTTACTTCCTCTCCATAGGAAAGATGTATGACTGTATTTTTAGTCCCTATTTTTGTTTTAATGTTGTCATCTTTTACATTTTTATGTTTCCTTTTCCCTTTTTTATTTATCTATTTCTATTGTCTTTATGTGAAGGTTTACAGAACAAACCACCTTCTCATTAAATAGGTAGTACAAATATTGTTTTATGACATTGGTTAACAACCCCATGACATGTCAGTACTCTCCCTTCTCGACCTTGGTTTCCCTATTACCAGCTTTCCTGTCCCCTCCTTCTAGTCCTTGCACCTGTACTGGTGTGCCCCTTTAATCTCATTTTGTCCTATGGGTCTGTCTACTCTTTGGCTAAAAGGTGAACCTCCAGAATGACTTGATTATTGGGCTCAAAGTGTGTCCAGGGGCCATAATCTCGGAGTTTCTCCAGTCACTGTCAGGCCAGTAAGTCCGGTCTGTTTTTTTGTTTTTTTTTTTTTGGAGTTAGAATTTTGTTCTACATTTTTCTCCAGCTCTGTCTGGGGCCCTCTATTGTGATCCCTGTCAGTGGTGGTAGCTGGGCACCATCTGGTTGTACTGGTCTCAGTCTGGCGGAGGCTGCAGTATTGTGGTCTATAAGACCTTTGGACTACTCTTTCCCTCGTGTCTTTAGTTTTCTTTATTTTCCCTTGCTACTGAAGGGGTGAGGCCAGAGGAGTATCTTACATGGCCAATCACAGGCTTTGAAGACCCCAGATGCTACTTACCAAAGTAGAATGTAGAACATATTCTTTATAAACTATATTATACCAGTTGAGCTAGATGTTCCTTGAGACCATGGTCCCCACAGCCCTCAGCCCAGTAATTCGGTCCCTAAGAGAGTTTGGAATTGTCCATGGAGATTCCATGACCTTACTCTGAGCACGTTGTGCTGGCTTCCCCAGTATTGTGTACTGTCTTATCCTTCACCAAAGTTACCACTTATCTATTGTTTATTTAATATTTTTCCTTCCCACCCCTACCCTCCCTCGTAACCATCAAAGATTGTTTCTTTTTGTGTGTAAACCTTTTCATGAGTTTTTATAGTAGTGGTCTCATACAGTATTTGTCCTTTCATGATTGACTTATTTCACTCAGCATAATGTCCTCCGATTCATCCATCTTGTGAGATGCTTTGCAGATTCATCATTGTTCTTTATCGTTGCATAGTATTCCATTACGTGTGCATACCATAGTTGTTTATCCATTCATCTGTTGATGGACATCTAGGTTGTTTCCATCTTTTTACTATTGTGAACGATCTTGCAATGAACATGAGTGTGCATATGTCTTTTCACGTCACAGCTCTTATTTCTCTAGGATATATTCCTAAGAGTGGTATTGCTGGATCGTATGATATTTCTATTTCTAGCTTTCCAAGGAAGCACTATATCGTTTTCCAAAATGGTTGTACCATTTTGCATTCCCACCAGCAGTGCATAAGAGTTCCAGTCTTCCCACAGCCTCTCCAACATTTGTTATTTTCTGTTTTTTTGATTCCTGCCAGTAATGCTGGGGTGAGATGGTATCTCATTGTGGTTTTAATTTGCATTTCTCTAATGGCTAGTGATCATGAACATTTCTTCCCGTGTCTGTTGGCTGCTTGAATGTCTCTTTGGTGAAGTGTCTGTTCATTTCCTTTGCCCATTTTTTAATTGGATTATTTGTCTTTTTTTGTAGAGGTGTTGGATTTTCCTGTAGATTTTTGAGATTAGACCTTTGTCGGATTTATAATAGCCAAAATTTTTCCCAGTCTGTAGGTTGTCTTTTAACTCATTTGATGAAGTCTTTTGATGAGCATAAGTGTTTAATTTTTAGAAGATCCTAGTTATCTAGCTTATCTTCTGGAGTTCTTATGTTGTTAGTTATGTTTGTATCCTGTTAATGCCATGTATTAGGGTCTCTTGCATTGATCCTATTTTTTCTTCTATGATGTTTATAGTTTTGGTTCTACTTAGGTCTTTGATCCATTTTGAATTAGTTTTTGTGTATGGTGTGATATATGGGTCCTATTTCATTTTTTTGCAGATGGACATCCAGTTTTGCCAGCACCATTTGTTAAAAAGATTGTCTTTTCCCCCATTTGATGGACTTTGGGACCTTGTCAAAGTTCAGGTGACTGTAGGTGGATAGATTTACATCTGGGTTCTTGATTCTTTTCCATTGGTCTATGAATCTGTCATTGTACCAGTACCAGGCTGTTTTGACTACCGCAGTCATATAGTAAGTTCTGAGGTCAGGTAGTGTGAGTCGTCCTTCTTTATTCTTCTTCTTCAATAGTGCTTTACTTATCTGGGTCCTCTTCCCTTTCCATATAAAGGTAGTGATTGTTTTTTCCATCTCTTTAAAGAATGTTGTTGGTATTTGGATCCAGATTACATTGATTTGTAGATTGCTTTGGGTAGAATCATCATTTTCACAACGTTGAGTCTACCTATCCATGTGCATGGTATATTTTTCCATTTATGTATATCTCTTTTGGTTTCTTGTTGTAGTGTTTTGTAGTTTTCTTTGTATAGGTCTTTTACATCCCTGGTTAGATTTATTCCTAAGTATTTTTTTTAGGGACTATTATAAATGGTATTGTTTTTCTGATTTCCTTTTTGTTGTTCTCTTTGTTGGTGTATAGGAATCCAACTGACTTTTGTATGTTTATCTTGTATCCTGCTACTCTGCTGAATCTTTCTATTAGTTTCAGTAGTTTTCTCGTGGAGTCTTTTGGGTTTTCTATACATAGTATCATATCATCTGCAAATAGGGACAGTTTAACCTCTTCATTACCAATTTGGACGCCCTTTATTTCTTTTTTTGCCTTATTGCTCTAGCTAGGTCTTCCAGCACAATGTTAAATAGAAGTAGTAATAAAGGTCATCCTGGTCTTGTTCCTCTTCTCAACAGGAATGTTTTCAGCTTCTTTCTGTTAAGAATGATGTTGGCTGTTGGTTTTGTATAGATTCCCTTTATTATGTTGAGGAATTTCCCTTCTGTACCTATTTTTGAGAGTTTTTATCATGAATGGGTGTTGTACTTTGTCGAATGCCTCTTCTGCATCAATTGAGATGATCATGTGATCATTTCCTTTTATTTATGTGGTGAATTACGTTGATTGATTTTCTAATTGATTTTCTAACCATCCCTTCATACCTAGTATGAATCCTACTTGGTCGTGGTGTGTTATTTTTTTGATATGATGTTGAATTCTATTGGCTAGAATTTTGTTGAGATTTTTTGCATCTATATTCATGAGAGATATTGGTCTGTAATTTTCTTTTTTTGTGGTATCTTTGTCTGGTTTTGGTATCAGGGTTATGCTGGCTTCATAGAATGAATTCGGAAGTGTCGCTTCCCTTTCTATGTTCTGAAATAATTTGAGTAGTACTGGTATAAGCTCTTCTCTGAATGTCTGGTGGAATTCTCCAGTGAAGCCATCTGGGCAGGGGCTTTTTTGTTGGGAGTTTTTTTTATTACCTTTCCAATTTCTTCTCTTGTTATGGGTCTGTTCAGACTTTCAACATCAGTTTGTGATAGTGGGTAGGTAGTGTATTTCTAGAAATTTGTCCATTTCCTCTAGGTTTTCAAATTTGTTGTAGTATAGTTTTTCATAATACTCTGTTATGATCCTTTTTATTTCAGTTGGGTCTGTTTTAATGCCCCCCCCATTTCATTTCTTATTTGGGTTATTTGCAGCCTTTCCTTTTTTTCTTTTGTCAGTTTGGCCAGTGGTTTGCCAATTTTGTTGATTCTTTCCAAGAACCAACTTTTGGTTTTGTCTATTCTTTTTATTGTTTTTCTATTCTCTATTTCATTTATTTCTGCTCTGATCTTTATTATTTCCTTTCCTCTGGTGGCTGTAGGCTTCTTTTGCTATTCTCATTCTATTTGTTCGAGTTGTGTAGCTAATGTTTTGATTTTGTCTCTGTCTTCTTTTTTGATGTGTGCATCTTTTGGTATAAATTGACCTCTGAGCACTGCCTTTGCTGTGTTCCAAAGGTGTTTTTTTTTTTTTTTTAATGGAAGAGACTTTTATTTAAAAGGTATATATTTACAAAACCTAAATTGATCCAATTTATTTTCAGAATAAGGGTTGAACCATGTTTTCAGTTTATTGCCATACAGAAAACATTTTATAAAATAATATAGTGGACTTCCATTTCAACATCTTCATGTAAAAATTTCAGTGCAAGAAAATGATCAGTGTTAGGTGTGAAGATAACCAAAGCCAGATAGTATTTTAAGTATATATATGATAGAATGTGTTTGCTATCCCCTCCGAAAAAATGTTGGCACATACATTAACCGCTCAGATTATAAAAATCACTTAGTATACATTTCTTATCCTTTGATACAGTTTTATATCTACACTGCATTGATTAATCCTGGTGGAGAAAATAGCTCACTTAAGAATCTAAAAATCTTTTCAGGTATCACAGTGATTTAAAATAAACTAGAAGAAAGTTCTACCCAAATATTTTGTTTGTAATCTTCTGTCCATTACCACAATAACGAAGTCAAAAGTCATTATACCTTAAAAAGAAGCTAAAGCAAACACTTTTCCTTTGAAAATACCATTTCTTAGCTCTTAAATAAAGAGGAAAATTTTCTTTTAATTCTTGGGGGAGGAGTGTTTCATAAGTAGAAACATCAATTTTGCTGGTTGTACAAAAGCCTCATTTATGAAAAAACTGAATACTTTGAAAGGATTCTAAAATATTTTGTCAATTCAAGTGTAAATTAAAGTTAAAAAACAGAAACACGTTAAACTAATCCAAATTATCCATTAACATATTCTATTACTTTTCACAAAATCCACAATTAAGGAACAATAGGTTAGGTAAAATATCTCTTTTTCCAGCATTTGGTCAGACTAGCTAAAATGCCTCAGGCAAGCCACATAAGCCGCCGTCTCAGGATCCCTATCTATCAAATGAGGGCACTGGACCAACTGTCCTTGCATATCTCCTCCATCCTACAAATGTATATAGATTTGTTAATTTTACATAATCTTTTAGAGAATGAGGTGTTCCAACTTAATGCATTTCCCAGATAAATAAATCTTCCCTGTTTAAGTGGCAGCTGTACTTTAAACATTGATGATTTAACTTTTAAATATATTTCCCTGTCACTTAAAAGAAGATGAGGTGTGACTAAAAATAGTGTCCTAACATCTCCCAGAGTTTGCAGCTGATCAAGTGATTCACAGACATGGATCGGGCCCTAGCTCAAATTCCTTGCAACTTTGGGCCCAACTGTGAGTCTTAAAACAAGGATGATACCACCTGCTCTGATTCTCACTGTTTTGAAGACCAATAGAGTTATTATATATCAAAGTATTTGTAAACTATAAATTACCATTCAAATGTAAAGGATTGTTGTGATTAACCCAAGTTGACTTTTTCCTGTCAAATGAATCAGGATATTTTGATAAAATATATGTTCGTATGTCAGGACTTAAGCATTTATGGTTCTGATCCTTCAGTTATCTGACTATTCTCCTACAGTCATTTTGTTCTCCTTCTAATTTGTTGCTTTATCTTTCAGTTGCACCAGGCCTGAGATACAAGTTCTTTCTTCTATAGTCTAGAAATCTGACCTGTAAATAGGCAGAAACCAAAACTCAACTGTCTGTTACTTCAGTGAATGTGGTATCACTATTCACTTTAAAAGAGTGGTTTCTTAACTATGCTAGCATCAGGCTCACCTAGGAATCTTTTTAAACTTAAGATTCCCAGGTTCCAGGTCTACAGACTCTGATTCAGTATGTCTGGGGTAGGATCCGGAAAAAATTGTTTCTCAAAAGCTGTCCCAGGTAATTTCAGTAACCTATTCTTTGGGATTCACTGCTTTTTCCTCCACATTGTCTTTAGAATTTTAGTAGTCGTTAGTTTGCTTGTTTTTAAGATTAAAATGTCCCCTTGCATTAACCTCATGCACACTGGGAGTTGAGTGCCTATGACCTTGGCTTAGACACACAGAGCTATTTGTTACAATTTTTTGCAAGAAAATTTTTGAAATGATAAATTAACTTCAGAGCTAAGACAATGTGTGTAGATGCTGAAAGGTAGCAGGTTTTACACTTACAGGGCACCTGTGTTCTGCTTTAGGGTTAGGGTCAGTCACTGGCACATAAAGACCATCTTATTACACTGGTCATTGGCAGAACTCCTCCAAATCACAGCTAGCCAGTTTTATTCAGAAAATATTTCTAGCAGATATACATGAAAAGTATTTTTCGAAACTACACAGCTTCCTGTAGAAAACCAAAAACTTCCATGCTTCTGAAGTCAACCATAAAGAGGAAAGTGGACCCAAACACAGTTGTTTAAAAATATGCTCAACTAACTGTGAAAATATAAGTGTAAAATAGGCACAATTTCATCCTTTAGGAAGTTTAACTGGCACAAATGGAATTCAGTTTCCATTTATTCTACCCAAACATTTAATTATGAAAACGACACATGAAGTATTTGGTCTAATGCAGTTTTGAACACCATCCCTTCCAAATTTTGCACAAAATCCATGTTTGGATTTTCCAGGTGTCCCAAGTATATCTAGGCACTGTGAAACATTGTAATGTCTTTTGGTTCTCTGCTTGGGACGCACCAGTCATCAGCCTCGTGGTTGATGTTGTAAAGCTTCCAGGCAGCTTTGTTGTACACTGGGAGTCTTTCTATTGATTCTGTTGATAGAACCTTAAGGTAGATAACTGTATCTGTCCCATGGCCCTCGAGGGAATACAGCTTTAGGTTTCCTTGGAAGTACTGGGCATAAAGACGAGATATGGGCAATCCACAACCAAAACCAGCCAGTGGCACTGCTCGGGACGTCTCAACAAGAGGCTGGGGTGCAGTTGAATACAAGCAGTTGAAGAGCCTGTCAATTTTCCTCAGAAGAACACCACCTCCACAGTCACTCATCTTCATAGTCAAATCCTCATTACCTAGTGTGATGTGAACTTGAATGGGGGGTGAACACCTCTGTCGGCATGGTATTCCATAGTTGCTCTCATTGCATTCTTGAAAAGTTCAAACACCATGTGATAGAGATGGGATGCTACATAAACCACTTGTATTGGTTGTCCTGGTGATTTTGCATTTAGTTCTTCGAGTTTCTGTTCCGGAGAGTTAATGTAATATAAATCACACAGATGCCTAGCATTTTCATAGCCATCTTTAATAACTTCAACTACGTTACAGTTTGGATTCATGCTTCCAATGTGTTTTCAGTGAGAAGGACTTCCTTTGCCTTTCCCATCAAACAATAAAGAGTGCTGAATGAGTAACATTCTAATTGAAACGATCCAAAAAATACTGAACATTCTGGCTGGTGACAGAATCCACCCCGAAGCTCTGCTTATGCTCTTTCACACTCTGGACCATTGTGGGAATGACGTCATTGTGTTGGTTTCTGATCCTTATCACAGTACTTGTAAAGTCATAAAATAGCTTTAGCATCTTCAGCGCTTTTGTCCTTAAAATCAAAAAGCCCCTGAAGACTCTGGATATATGAGCTTTGTACCAATTGAACTGATGGCATCCTGAGAAGATTATCTGGAAAGAGACTTATTTCTTTCATTATGTTTGCCAATCTAACAGGTAAATCTTGCCACAGAAACACAAATGAGGTCTTTTCACAAGCATCCACAGATCCTGAAACCAAACATGGTAGGAAAAGCAGTAAGTAGAAACCATCAGACAACTAAAACCACAAGAAAGAAAGAAGAAGTTATCTGGTGGGGCCAAGAGAGGTAGAATTACCATAATGATCTGTCCCAAAGGTTTTGGTATGATGTGTTTTCATTCTCGTTTGATTCTAGGAATTTTTTTGGTTCCATCTTTGATTTCTTCTATTACCCAGTGGTTTTTAAGCAGGATGTTATTTAGTTTCCATGTAATTGATTTTTTTTCCTTGCTCTTCCTGTTGTTAATTTCTACTTTGATGGCATTGTGATCAGAGAAGATATTTTGTATTATCTCAGTGTTTTGTATTTTGTTGAGGATTGCTTTGTGGCCTAAGGTATGGTCTATCCTGGAGAACATTCCATGTGCGTTGGAAAAGAATGTGTACTTTGCAGCTATTGGGTGGGGTGTTCTATATATGCCTGTGAGTTTAAGTTGGCAGATTGTGATCTTTAGATCTTCTGTATCTTTGTTGAGTTTCCTTCTAGATGTTCTGTCCTCTACCGAGAGTGGTGTGTTGAAGTCTCCCACTATTATTGTGGAACTGTCAATTTCTCTTTTCAGTGCTGTTAGAGTTTGTTTTATGTATTTTAAAGCCCTGTCATTGGGTACATAGATATTTATTATGGTTATGTCTTGATGCTGGATCATCCCTTTAATCCTAATATAGTGCCTTTCTTTGTCTTTTAAGGTGGATTTTGTTTTAAAGTCTATTATATCTGAGATTAGTATTGCCACGCCTGCTCTTTTTTGGGTGGTTGTTTGCTTGAAATATTTTTTCCATCCTTTGACTTTTAATAGATTTATGTCTTTGTTTCTAGGATATGTCTCTTGTAGACAGCATACTGATGGATCCTGTTTTTCAGTCCATTCTGCCACTCTCTGTCTCTTTATGGGTGCATTTAGGCCATTTATGTTCAGTGTAATTATTGATAGATGTGAGATTCTTATTGTCATTTTGTAGTGCTTTTTTTGTGGTGCTGATGATTTCTTTGTTCCTCTTACTCTTCTGTGCTGAATTCCTTTTGTTTGTGGATTTTTTTCATTTCTTTTGTTCTTGTAGATTTTGTTTTTACAGAGACTTTATGTTTTCTTCTTTATTTTCATGAGTAGGTTTGTTAACTTTCTTTGTGGTTACCGTGAAATTTACCCTTATCTTTCCAAGTTTGAAACAGTCTATTATCACTTGGTACGGACTTGCCTTCCTCTCCTTTAGAAGGTTCTAAACCTACACTGTTTATTCCCTCTTTTATTGTTCTGACGTTGTTGTTATTTGCAGATTAACCTCTCTGGTTCCTTGTTATAAATCTTTTGGTTTTGAATAGTCCTTAAGATTTCATTTCCTAGATTGGTATCTGACTGGTGCAGTCTTGCTTCCTAGATTCAGGCTGTCATCTGATATTGTTTGTTATCAAACCAAAGGACTCCCTTTTATAATTCAAGTAAGTTTGGTTTGGTTTTTATATATTCCCTTAATTTCTGTTTATCTGGAAATGTCCTAATTTCACCGTCACTTCTGAACAAGAGTTTTGCAGGATATATTATTCTTTGTTGGCAATTTTTTTCTTTCAAGATTTTATATATGTAATTCCATTGCCTTCTTGTCTGCATGGTTTCTACCAAGTAATCAGAGCTTAGTCTTATTGTTTCTTCTCTGTATGAGACTTTTTGCTTTTCTGGAGCTGCTCTCAGGATTCTTTCTTTGCCTTTGGTTTTAGTGAGTGTGATTATGATAAGCCTTGGTGATTTTCTTTTCGTGTCTATCCTATATGGGTTTTTTTTGAGCTTCTTGGATGGTCAGCTTTTCATCTTTCATAGTATTAGGGAAGTTTTCCGTCAGCAATTCTTTAATGATCCTCTCTGTGTTTTCCATTTTCTCCCCCTGTTCTGAAACTCTGATCGCTTACAAATTTTTGCTTTTGATTGTATCCCACATAATCCCCAGGGTTTCTTCATTTTTCTTTGTTCTTTTCTCTGATTTTTCCTCAAATGAAGTTGTATCCAAGTGTTTGTCTTCAATTTTGCTAATACTGTCTTCCATTGTTTCAAACCTGTTCTTCAGCCCTTCTATGACACTGTCCTTTTCTGAAATCTTATTTATCTTTTGGATTTCTAATTGTTGTTTTGTATGATTTCTAGTTGTGAATTTATTTTGGCATTTTGTTCCTGTGTTATTTTCCTGAGTTTTTCCATTTTTTTGGCCTGTATATTCCATGAATTTGTCTATTTTTTCCTCATTTTTGTCTGCTTTTTCCTTCAACTCTTGGATAGCTCTCAATATTAGAGATTTGAATTCCCTGTCAGGTAGTCCTAGTGCTTTTTCTTCTTCTGGAAAGTCATCTGGTGTTTTCTTTTGGATGTCTGCTGGAACCATCCTGTCCTGTTTTTTTATATGTTTTGATATTGTCTGCTGTCTTCAGGACATTTAGTAGTTATTTTCTTCATTTATTGATTGTAGATTTAATTGTTTCACCCTGCTTTTTTGTTTTATTTGGTTACATCTGAGCAGGTGGGCTATGCATTCTTTGCTGTTTACATGTCTGTGGACATGATATTTTTCACATTGTTCAATGGGCAGGGCCAGTCGCTCAGCTATGTTGCAGGAGGGCAGGTGGAGCTGAAGGTGAGAGGCTGGGATGGGTTGTTTGTGGCACATGCTTGTGCCAACAAGATGAGTCAGTGGTCAGTGCAGGGTAGGTTCCAGTAGGCTGTGCCTGTGCTGTTTGGGAGTGCAATGTTCAGCACACGGTGCAGATAGGCAGGAGGGGGAAAGGAGAGGTTGTGATGTGTGTAGCTACATTGGGTATGGAAAAGAAGAGAGAGAGGAGAAAGAAACAGGAGCAAAAAAAAAGTGCTGCATGAGCTTGCTGTTGGAATGGAGGGACATGAAAAATTAAAGGAAAAAAAACTGCAGTATAGCCTGGCTAGAAGGGGTGGAGATTATGTTCAGGAGACAGGAAAAGAAGGACAGCAGAAAGAGATAGTGTCGTGGTTTGAATTATGTCCCCTCAAAAATGTGTCCATCAATTTGGCTAGGCCATGATTCCTGGTACTGTGTGATTTTCCTGTATGTTGTAAACCTGCCTCTATGATGTTAATGAGGGAGGATGGGTAGCAATTGTTAGTAAGGCAGGACCTGATCTACAAGACTGGATTGTGTCCTGAGGCAATCTCTTGAGACATAAAAGACAGAAGTGAGCAGAGAGACAGGGGGACCTCATACCATCAAGAAAGCAGTGCCAGGAGCAGAGCACATCCTTTGGACTGGGGCCCTGCGTGGAGAAGCTCCTAGTCTAGGGGAACACTGATGAGAAAGCTGAGAGAGAAAAAGCCTTCCCCTGGAGCTGACACCCTGAATTTGGACTTTTAGCCTACTTTAACTGTGAGGAAATAAACTTCTCTTCATTAAAACCATCCACTTGTGGTGTTTCTGTTATAGCAGCACCGGATGACTAAGACAGAATTTGGTACCAAAAGTGTGGTGCTCCTCCAACAGACACCTAAAATGTGGAAGCAGTTTTAAAACTGTGAATGGATAGACGTGCGGCAGTGACAGAGGACCACCAGCAGCAGAGAACCTACAGCAGCAGAGAAGCAGCAGCAGCAAAGAACCAACAGCAACAGAACCAGGAGACCAGTGCGAGACAGCACGGGAGCCAACCCACGGAGTGAGAGAGCTGAGTACCTGTGCGACGGAGGCTTCCTGGCAGAGTGGGGTCTCCGGGCACTTATTGGTGGAGCTAGGCTTGCCGACCCACGGAGCAAGGGAGCTGAGTGCCTGTGTGTAGGAGGCTTCCTGGCGGAGTGGGGTGCCTCCGGCCATTTATACCGGTGGAGCTACAGAGCTTTGGAACACTTGCCCCAGCAGGGCAGATGTGGGCATGA
>NW_004443955.1:534614-546704 GCF_000243295.1 Trichechus manatus latirostris | reverse complement strand
AGTCCAGGGGAACACTGAAGAGAAGAAGGCTGACAGAGAGAAAAAGGCTTCCCCTGGAGCTGATGCCCTGAATTTGGACTTTTAGCCTACTTTGACTGTGAGGAAATAAATTTCTCTTCGTTAAAACCATCCACTTGTGGTATTTCTGTTATGGCAGCACTAGATGACTAAGACAGATGGGAAACAGAAATGAAGAAAAATACAATGGAAAAAAGAAAGAGAAAACAAACAAAAAAAGACAAAGAAAAAAAAGCCCCCAGGGATCCCACCAGCATGGCCACGCGGACCAGGGAAGTGGACTGGGAAGCAGTTCCCCAGCTGAGCACCCCTTCACAGCCCATCAAGAAGATGCAAAGATGGCACACAGAGTCAGGTGTTCAAGAGAAAGGAGGGGGAGGAGGTGATAGGCGGGGAAGAAACCAAAAGAGGCAGAAGAAAGCAATACCAGCAACAAAGAAATGGCACTGAAGAAGCCAGCCAGTGTGCGTGAGGCAAATCTGCGTGGCACGGAATCAGCGCCTCCTGTGCCATGTCTGTGGCCCACTGGGAAGCAGCAGATTGGCCAGCCAGGAAGCCAGGAATTGGCCTGCCAGGAAACAGTGAATCAGCCTTCCAGGAAGCTGGGAATCGACCCATTGGGAAGCCAAGGATCGGCCAGCCAGGAAGCGGCAAAGGTTGGGCAGTGGGAGGCAGGGTAGGGGGTGGGAAAGTGTGTCTCGCTGGTTACCAGTTGTTCTGTCTCCTCCTGGGAGCTCTGTGAATATGCTTTCCCATACTCCCTGTCCACTGATCTCTGACAGGAGTCCCAGATGGTGGATCTGAGCTGTGTTAGCTGATAGGGGACCTCCGCTTGTAACTCTCGCTGTCTGTTCTCTGTCAGTTTCTTATTCCTTTTGGTGCTTGGTTGAGTTCTTTATCTCATTTGATGATTAGGGTTCCAGGATTGATGTTTGTCTCTGTTTTACTTAGTTTTTGGGGTCTTTACTGTGGAGGGATGGCTTGGTGCTTCTGTCTATGGCGCCATGTTGGCTCCTCCTCTCTGTTTCCCTATTTTCAGTGTTTTAGCTTTGATTTCTTTTTGTGACTTCCCTATCTGGGTTTATATCTGGTTGCTCTGTCCTGTGTTCTAGTCTTAGGTTGTTATCTGATGTTATTGATTTTCTAACCAGAAGACTCCCTTTAGTATTTCTTGTAATTTTGGTTTGGCTTTTGCAAATTCCCTAAACTTCTGTTTGTCCGGAAATACCCTAATTTCACCATCATATCTGAGAGACAGTTTTGCTGGATATGTAATTCTTGGCAGGCAATTTTTTTTCTTCAAGGGTTTATGTATGTCATCCCATTGCCTTCCTGTCTGCATGCTTTCTGCTGAGTAGTGAGAGCTTAGTCTTATTGACTTTCCTTTATATGACTTTTCATTTATCCCTAGCTGCTCTTCAAATTCTCTCTTTATCTTTGGTTTTGGCAAGTTTGATTATAATATCTCTTGGTGACTTTCTTTTGGGATCTACCTTGTGTAGGGTTTAATGAGCATCTTGGATAGATATCTTCTCATCTTTCATGATATCAGGGAAATTTTTTCCAGCAAATCTTAAACAATTCTCTCTGTATTCTCTGATATCCTCCTTGTTCTAGTACTCCAGTCACTCGTAGGTTATTCCTCTTGATAGAGTCCCACATAATTCTTAGGGTTTCTTCATTTTTTAAAATACTTTTATCTGATTTTTCCTCAAATAAGTTGGTGTCAAGTGCTTTATCTTCAGTCTCAGTAATTCTGACTTTCATTGCCTGAATTCTGCTCCTATGACTTTCTATTGTGTTGTCTTAAATTTTATTGTTAATCTTTTGGATTTCTGTTTTCTGTCTCTCTATGGATTCTTGC
The DNA here is from genome assembly GCF_000243295.1 of Trichechus manatus latirostris. Lineage (NCBI taxonomy): Eukaryota > Metazoa > Chordata > Mammalia > Sirenia > Trichechidae > Trichechus > Trichechus manatus. Next base: position 544,822 of record NW_004443955.1, on the reverse strand, counting down.
AGCCTGTTGAATTTGTCCTTATGCTCTTTAATAACCTTCTTAAGTTCCTCTATTGCTTTGTCTGTGTCTTCCTTGACTTGTTCTGCATTTTGAATGATCTCATTCTTGATTTCTTGAAGAGTTCTGTATATTAGTCTTTTGAATTCTACCTCTGGTAATTCCAAGAAGTTGTCTTCCTCTGGAAAGTTTTCTGATTCTTTGTTTTGGTGGCTTGCTGAAGCCATCATGGTCTGCCTCTTTATGTGATTTGATATTGACTGTTGTCTCTAAGCCATCAATAAGTTGTTATATTTATTTATTTGATGTTTGCTTACTGTGTCCTAGCTTCTTGTTTTGTTTTGATATGCCTAAATAGGCTGGTCGTGTGGGCTAGTTTGATTATTGGCATCTTTGACGCTCTCATGTACTGTCTCTAGGTGGCTAGAGCTGTTACTAGGTATGTGAGCCCATGAGTCCACTTACTTGTGTGGATTCAGCTCAGGTGTCCAGGTCTTTGGTCACTGACTGTATGGTGCAGGATGTCACCTACAGTCCTAGATGGGAAGGGATCATTGGAGTAAGCACAGATATGTGGTTGCAGTAGGGCATCATATGCTGAGCAAAGCAGGGCACTGACAGCTGTCCCTGAGTGTCTGGGTGGAAAGTGTGTCTCTTTTCCCTAGAGTGGGTAGGTAGGTGGGTTTCACAGCTGTACTATGGGCACCCAATGCTGTTGGCCATAAGGACTGGGAGTCACCACTTATTCTTGGACCCCTGTCGTGGGTGGCTTGGTGGAGTTGATGGAGCCACCAGTCCTCAGCCTCCTGATGTGCCTAGGTGAGGACCCTGCTTACTGGGCAAGGCAGTGTCAGATGTCATGAATCTGCCACTCCCCCTTATAGCAGATACAGATGAAAATAGGCTTCAGGTATATACTCTGGTGTACGGTGCTAATGAGGGCCTATGCTGTTGATATCGGCCCACACGGGTCTACGCAGGGGTGAAAGGCATTCAAAATCCATGGACCCCTTATGCTTGTGCCTAGGCAAAGGGGCTGTACCTGCTCTCAGTTCCTGGCTTAGGGGAACTGGCAGGTTACTTTTTCCTGTTTGTTAATTTGATCCTTCTCCAAAGCTGGGAGAATGGCTCAGGGAGCGTGATGGGGCCTACTTCTGGCCCAGGGGGTGCAGCAATCTCTGAAGCCGGACCGGGACCTGGAGCAGAGCAAGGAGGGAGCAGGTAATTGAGAGAGAAGTATTTCCCAAAAGAAGGTTTTTTTTTTTTTTTTGATCCGTGTGGTGGGATAGATGTGGTACTTATCTTCACTGATTGAGCACCATTTCTCATTTGTTCTGGACGTTTGAGCTGACTCTCCACTAATCAGTCTCACCCGATGTGGAAAATGCATCCCGAGTGCCACTGCTAGCCTCTCTGCTCCTGACAGCCAATCCAGCCTGCAGGGTGCCTGCTCCCACTGGCAACTCTTCACTGCTTCTAAACCATCTCTCCCTCCCCCTGAAGCTCAGTTTGATTCCTCAACTTTGTCTTTGATGTTCATGCTCCTGGATCGTCATATATAATAGATTCACTTGTTTTGGGGGGTCTTTATTGTAAGAGGGACCACAGGAAGCTTCTGATTACTCTGCCATCTTGGCCCCGCCTCCAGCCAGAGATAATCTTTCAATCTTAAACCCAAAATATCCCCTGAAGTCTTCTTAAAACCAAACAACAGTTTAGGTTAACTAGAAAAAATGTCTGCCTTAAGCATTATGCTCCTTTAAGAACTGTCTGTATGAGATCAAAGTGACAACAACAACTCAAAGACATTGTATAATGATTAAAAGGTAATCCACCAAGAGGAAATAACCATGATAAGTATATATGCATCCAACTACAGAGCTCCAAAATGCATAAAACAAACTCTAAACACACTGAAAAGAGAAATAGACACTTCCACAATAACACTAGGAGACTTTAACACACAACTCTTGGTGAAGGACAAAACAACTAGGGAGAAATTGAACAAAAACACATAAGACCTAAGTACCACAATCAACCATCTTGACCTCATAAACATATACAAATCACGTTACCAAACAGCAGCAAAGTACACATTCTTCTCAAATGCTCATGGATTATTCTCCAGAATAGACTACATTTTAGGCCACAAAGCAAGCCTCAACAAGTTCAAAAACATCGAAATAATACAAAACATCTTCTCTGATCAGAGCACCATAAAAGTAGAAATCAATAAAAGGAAGACCAAGTGAAAAAAATTTAATAAATGAAAACTAAATTACACCTTCCTTAAAAACTACTGTGTAGTAGAAGAAATCAAAGATGAAATTAAAAAATTCCTAGAATCAAATAAGAATGAAAACTCAACATGCCAAAACCTGTGGGACACAGCAAGAGCAGGGCTCAGAGGTCAATTTATAGCAATAAACAATCACAACAAAAAAGAAGGATAAAAATTAAAACATTAACCCTACAACTCAAACAACTGGAAAGAGAGCAGCAAAAGAAGCCTATGGTCACCAGAAGAAACAAAATAATGAAAATTAGAGGAGAGATAAATGAAACACAGAACAGAAAAACAATAGAAAAAATCAATAAGATTTTAAAGCTGGGTTTTTTTTTTAAAGAACTTATAAAATTGACAAACCACTGGCCAAATCAACAAAAGAAAAACAGGAGAAGATGCAAATAACCCAAAAAAGAAATGAGATGGGTAACATTACAACAGAACCAACTGAAATAAAAAGGATCATGAAAAATTGTACTCCAAAAAAATTGAAAACCTAGAGGAGATGGACAAATTTCTGGAAACACGTCATCTACCCAAACTAACCAAACTGAGGTAGAAAATTTTAACAGACCCATACAAAAAAAAAAAAAACCCAAACTCAGGATGTCTTCACTGGACAATTCTACCAACCTTTCAGAGGAGAGTTGACACCTATTCTACTCAAACTATTCCAGAACATAGAAAAAGAAGGCATACTCCTGAATTCATTCTATGAAGGCAGCATAACCCTAATACCAAAACCAGGCAAGGACACCACTATAAATGAAAACTACAGACCAATATCCCTTGTTAATATAGATGCAAAAATCCTCAACAGAATCCTATCCAATAGAATACAGCAACATATCAAAAAAATAATACATCACAACCGAGCGGGATTCATACCAGGTATGCAAGGTTGATTCAACATTAGAAAATCTATCATATATGTAAAACAAAGGAAAAGAATCACATGATCATATCAATTGATGCAGAAAAGGCATTTGATAAAGTCCAACACCCATTCCTGATAAAAACTCTCAACAAAATAGGAATAGAAGAGAAATTCCTCAACATAATAAAGGGAATTTATACAAAACCAACAGCCAACGTTAACCTCAACCAAGAGAATCTGAAAGCATTCCCCTTGAGAACGGGAACCACACAAGGATACCCTTTATTACCACTCTTATTCAACACTGTATTGGAAGTCCTAGCAAGAGCAATAAGGCAACAAAAGGAAATAAAGGGCATCCACATTGGTTATGAAGAAGTAAAACTATCCCCATTCACAGATGATATGCTCCTATACATAGGAAATTCTAAAGTCTCCAGAGAAAGCTATCGGAACTAATAGAAGCATTCAACCAAGTGGCAGAATACAAGGTTAACATACAAAAATTAGTTGGATTCCACTACATCAACAAAGAGAACTGTGAAAAGGAAATCAGGAAAATACTATTTACAATAGCCCCCAAAAGATAAAATACTTAGGAATAAATATAACCAGGGACATAAAAGACATACAAAGAAAACTACAAAACACTACTGCAAGAAACCAAAAAAGAGACCTACATAAATGGAAAAACATACCATGTTCCTGGATAGGAAGACTTAACATTGTGAAAATGTCAATACTATCTGTCATGGATTGAATTGTGTCCCCCCAAAATATGTGTCAACTTGTTTAGGCCATGATTCCCAGTACTGTGTGGTTGTCTTCCATTTTGTGATTGTAATTTTCCTATGTGTTGTAAATCCTAATGTCCGCCTGTGGTAAATAAGGCAAGATTAGATTAAGTTAAAGAGAATTAGGGTGGGATTATAACACCCTTACTAAAGTCACACCACTGATCCAATGTAAAGGGAGTTTCCCTGAGGTGTGGCCTGCCCCACCTTTTGTCTTACAAGATTGAAAAAAAGGGGAAAGGGAAGCAAGTAGAGACTGCTACCATCTCATAACACCAAGAAAGCAGCACAGGAGCAGAGCACGTCCTTCGGACCCAGGGTTCCTGCACAGAGAAGCTCCTAGTCCAGGGGAAGATTGATGAAAAGGCTCTTCCTCTAGAGCCGACAGAGAGAGAAAACCTTCCCCTAGAGCTGACGCCCTGAATTTGGACTTCTAGCCTACTAGACCGTGAGAAAATAAATTTCTCCTTGTTAAAGCCATCCACTTGTGGTATTTCTGTTATGGCATTACTAGATGACTAAGACACTACCCAAAGTGATACATAGATATAATGCAATCTCAATTCAAATTCCAACAGCATTCTTCATCAACATATAAAAACCAAACGCTAACTTTATATGGAAGGGAAAGCGGCCCTGAATAAGTAAAGCTTTATTTAAAAAATAACAAGGTAAGAGGCCACACAATACCTGACCTTAGAACCTACTATACAGCTACAGTAGTTAAAACAGCCTGATACTCGTACCACAAACACACAGACCAATGGAACAGGATTGAGAACCCAGAAGTAAATCCATCCACCTATGAGCAGCTGATATTTGATAAAGGCCCAAAGTCCATTAAATGGAGAAAAGACGGTCTCTTTAACAAATGGTGCTGGCATAACTGGATATCCATCTGCAAAGACATGAAGCAAGACCCATACCTCACACCAGGTACAAAAAATAACTCACAATGGATCAAAGGTCTAAATATAAAATCTAAAACAATAAAGATGTTGGAAGAAAAAATAGGGACAACACTAGGAGCCCTAATACATGGCATAAACAGAATACAAACCATACCTAACAAAGCACAAACACCAGAAGAGAAACTAGGTAACTGGGAGTTCCTAAAAATCAAACACTTATTCTCATCAAAAGACTTGATCAAAGGAGTAAAAAGAGAACCTACAGACTGGGAAAAAAATTTTGATTATGACATATTCGATCAGGGTCTAATCTCTAAAAGCTACAAGATACTGCAATACTTCAACAACAAAAGGTCAAATAACCCAGTTGAAAAGTGGACAAAGGATATGAGCAAACATTTCACCAAAGAAGACATTCGGGCAGCTAACAGATACATGAGGAAAATGCTCCCGATCATTAACCGTTACAGAAACGCAAATCAAAACTACAATGAGATACCATCTCACCCCATCAAGGCTGGCACTTATCCAAAAAACACAAAATAATAAATTTTGGAGAGGCTGTGGAGAAACTGGAACACTTACGCACGGCTGGTGGGAATGTAAAATGGTACAACAGCTTTGGAAATCGATTTGGCGCTTCCTTAAAAAGCTAGAAACACCAAAAGATCCAGCAATCTCAGGCCTTGGAATATATTCTAGAGAAATAAGAGCAGTCACACGAGTGGATATATGCACACCCATGTTCACTGCAGCACTATTCACAGTAGCAAAAAGATGGAAGCAACCTAGGTGCCCATCAACAGACAAATGGATAAACAAATTATGGTCCATACATACAATGGAATAGTAGGCAACAATACAGAACAACGATGAATCTGGGAAACATCTCACAACCTGGAAGAATCTGGAAGACATTATGCTGAGTGAAATTAGTCAGTCGCAAAAGGACAAACATTGTATGAGACCACTATTATAAGAACTCAAGAAAAGGTTTAAACACAGAAGAAAACATTCATTGATGGTTACGAGGGTGGGGAGGGAGGGAGAGGGGAATTCACTAACTAGACAGTAGACAGGAATCATCTTAGGTGAAGGGAAGGACAACATACAATACAGGGGAAGTCAGCACAACTGGACTAAACCAAAAGCTAAGATTTTTCCTGAACACAACCAAACACTTCTAGGGACAGAGTAGCTGGGGCTGGGGTCTAGGTACCATGGTTTCAGGGGACAACTAGGTCAACTGGCATAAGAAAGTTTATTAAGCAAATGTTCTGCATCCCACTTTGGTGAGTGGCGTCTGGGGTCTTAAAAGCTTGCAAGTGGCCATCTAAGATACATCAATTGGTCCCAACCCACTTGGAGAAAAACACCAAAGACACAAGGAAAATATTATCCCAAGAGACAAAATGGCCACATATACCGGAGACTCCATCAGCCTGAGACCATAAGAACTAGATGGTGCCCAGCTACCACCAATGACTGCCCTGACAGGGAACACAACAGACAGTCCCTGGCAGAGCGGGAGAAAAATGTGGAGCATATCTCAAATTCACATAAAAAGACCAGACTAAATGGTCTGACTGAGATTGGAGGAACCCCTAAAGCCATGGCCCCCAGACACTCTGTTAACCCAGAATGAGAACCATTCCCAAAGTCCACTTTTCAGACAAAGATTAGACTGGACTATAAAACATAAAATAACACTCTTGAAGCATGTGCTTCTTAGTTCAAGCAGATACATGAGACCAAAAGGGCGACTTCTGTCCGGAGGCAGGATGAGAAGGCAGGAAGGGACAGGAGCTGGTTGGATGGGCACGGCAAACTTGGGGTGGAAAGAAGGAGTGTGCTGTCACCTGATAGGGATTGTAACTAGTGTCACATAACAATATGTGTATAAATTTTTGTATGAGAAATTAACATGAGCTGTAAACTTTCACCTAAAGCACACACACACACAAAAAGCACAACGACATGAACAGATATTTCACTGAACAGGATATTCAAGTGACCAACAAAGAGATGCTCATGATCATTAGCCATTAGGGAGATCCAAATCAAAAGCACAATGAGATACCACCTCACCCGTGCAAAAATGGTGCTGATTAAAAAAAAAAAAGAAAACAACAAAGGATGTGGGAAGATTGGAACACTTATCCACTACTGGTGAGATAGTAAAATGATACAACTATTATGGAAAACGATATGGCCCTTCCTCAAAAAGCTAGAAATAAAAATACCTTATGATCCAGCAATCCCACTCCTAGGTATATACCCTAGAGATCTAATCAAAGAGATACGGACAGACATATGCACACCTATGTTCATTGCAGCATTTTTCACAATAGCAAAAAATGGAAATGAACTTAGTGCCCGTCAGTGGACGAATGGATAAACAAAATGTGGTATATACATACAGTGGAATACTACACAGCCATAAAGAATAATGATAAGTCCTTGAAACATCACGTGGATGACTCTGGAGGACATTATGCTGAATGAAATAAGTCAATTACAAAACGACAAATATTGTATAATTGAACTTTTATAAGAAGACAAGAATAAATATATATACAAGAGACCAACACTGATTGGTGGTTACCAGGGATAGGTGGGGAAGGGGAGAGAGGAGGAAGCACTCTCAAGATAGTAGACACTTGTTATTTGTGGTGATGGGAAAGGTAGCATCGAATGTGAGTGAAGTGCACACAGCCTGACCAAGGTAAATGATGTCACTAAGAACTGCATAAAAGAAAAGTCTTTTCTTGGTAAAGGATGTGACAAATATAATTTTGCAACAACAACCAAAAAATGTGTGTGTGATTACACAAATATGTATAAAGGCATGTATATGTATTAGTATGAATATATGGGTACATATGTGTGCACAGATAGATGTATATATAGTAGGGGGGCAGATTCACTGGTAAGCAAGGTACACACCAGCTTCCTTTAAGCAAGGTACACATGGGCTTCTTGTGTTTACTTACTAATCTGTAATGAACAATTTCACATGGGTTTCACCACATCATTGATGTAGTGAAAAACAGGTGAAATTGTTCACTACAAATTAGTAAGCATGAACAAGTAAGCCCTGCATACCTTGCTTATTGGGTTATCTGGTCCTGATCTATAGACATATGTTCGTACAGGTATGTGTGTGCATGCATCTATCTATCTATCTATCTATCTATCTATCTATCTATCTATCTATCTATCTATCTATCTATCTATATATGCATCTATCTATCTATACATATATAATAAACCACCTAGGGGTCACAGTTACTGATACTTAGACATAACCAAACATCTCTGGGTTTGAAGACTTCATAGTCTTGTGGGACAACTCAGTTAATTGGCATAATGTAGTTCATAAAGTGTATTTGTACATCTCAATATGGTAAGTAGTGTCTGGGGTCTTAAAAGCTTGTGAGCGGCCATCTAAGATACATCTATTGGTCTCTACTCACCTGGAACAAAATAGAAAGAAGGAAACCAAAGAGTCAGAGAAGCAACTAGTCTACGGGACTAATAGTCTACATGAACCACAGCCTCATCTGCCCTGACACCAGAAGAACTAGATGGTGCCTTGCTACCACTAGCAACCGTTTTGATCAGGGCCACAATAAACGGATCTTGATAGAACAGGAGAAAAATGTGGAATAGAACGCATTCCTAAAAGATCCAGACTTACTGGACAGGTTGAGACTGGAAATCTCTGAGACTATCACCCTGAGATACTCTTTAAACCTTAAACCAAAATTATCCGTTAAGGTCACCTTTTAACTAAATAAGAGATTGGTTCATAAACTAAAGAATATCACCTGTGAGTAATAAGCTCCTTTAAAAAATCATCTGTATGAGACAAAATGGTCAACAGTTACTCTAAAAGATGCAAAGGTAATGGGGCAGGGAAACCAGAGTACTTGAAATGGTACAATCAGAATGGAATGAATGAGAATGACATATTGTGAAAAATGTAGCCAATATTACTGAATAATTTGTGTAGAAATTGTTAGATGGGAACAAATTTGCTCTGTAAACTTTCACCTTAAACAATAAAATATTATTTAAAAAAAGAAAAAGAGTCCAATGTCTAAGGCAAAACAGTCGTTACGAAGCTACTTAGTAGGCTACTGTTTGACTTAAAGTTGATTTTGAAGAAAACAACAGTTTTCTCAAGGCTTACGTTCCAAAAGAAGATCTCAGCACAATGGCCTGGGTGAGTCACGCCAACACCATGACCCCAGAAATCTAGATTCCAGGAGAATTAAGAAAAGTTTCTCACTAGTCGCAAGTTAGGGAGTTCACATAACTCTCCTCAATTTAGACCAGCTGGCCCCACTGCCCCCTTAGGTCCAATGATGTGTTGCAACAACTCACCAACTCCTGGAAGAGGACTCTCTCTAATTTAGCAGAGAAAGGATACAAACACAAAAAGGATGTACATGAAGAGATGCACAGATGAGGCTGGGACGGGTCTCCTGCACAGAACTTTCTGTCCTCAGGGACACCATGTCCTCAGAGACTCACATTCCTCCCACTTGTATCATCAGTCTGGGAGCTCCAAGGAATTTCTGAGTCTGAGGCTTTTATTGGCTCATGCATAGATAATGATTAGGATCTCATTACATATGTATAATGGATCAAATAAATGAATATGCATGATTGATTGTATCATGCCCTCTTCCCTTCTTGGGTGTGGTCTTTGGGGCTCCCACTGTATTTGCACATAAAAGCACCTCCATTGCTGACAAATCCCAAAGGTTATTTTTAGGAGACCAGAAACAAAGTCCAAACCAAGTTCCTTGTCCCAAAAATACCTTGCAGAATTGTGTAAGGATTGAATGAGGTAACAACAAGAAGTATTTAGCACTAGTAGGCATTGAATTAAATGATATTTACTGATGAATACAGAACCCAAGCAAAGAGACATGATGTCCTTGGCAAGTATTTTCTTGAAACTGTGAAAACTTCACTTCAATTGTACCTCCATTTTGTTGATAAATTTTAGAGATTAAGTGAGGTTTCTTTTTCCTTGATTTCTCATATTCATTGCCTTTTCCCTCACACAGAAGCTATAGTCTTCAGGATATTATTACCTTAGAACCATAGTTCTCAACGTGGGAGTGGGGGTATAATGTTGCCCCCCACCCCCCGGGAACATTTGGCAATGTCTGGAGACATCTTTGGTTGATGCAAAAGTGGGAAGAGGCTACAATTCAACAACAAAAAGACAAACAGCCCAATTAAAAAAGGGCAAAGAGAGACTTCCGGCAAGATGGCGCTCTATGCAGAAACACCACGCCGTCCCTCCACAACAAAGATCCGAAAAA